>NW_024615193.1:0-3254 GCF_008729295.1 Plectropomus leopardus
ATAGCATCAGCCCTCATAGCTTGCTCATTTTTACAAATAAATCTAACAGCATATTTATACAATGCATTTGCATGTTTCTTCTGTTCAAACAAAGGCCCTTGTATTGTGTTTTATATTTAACTACTTACTAGTTAATTCACCTCATCTGATAACACACTGATAACCCCTCCGTATGGCCAAGGGGGCAACAGTGCAGCGCAGTGAGAGAGACAGGCAAACACAGCAGAGCTTCTCCTCACAGCACCAAAGTGTCCGAATGAACAAACAGCCAAATATTGAGCGGTGGAAAGTTGTGTCTTTAGACCTCTACAGACCTCTTAATTTTAGTTTCAAGTTAAGTCAGACTTTGGATGGAATTATGTAGAAATACCAGGACACATAGCGTCGTGTCTCATCCAGCTGCTTGCGCTGACCTCTAGTATTATTACCAGGGACAGATGTAGTAATGCTGGGCACAGGCACATTGCCTACCTTTCTCTAACTGGGAATGTTGGCAGGCTGTTGGCAGCTATAGAAGAAATAAGCCTACTCACAACTTTTTTTTTTCCCAAGTAAAATGGTTAAAAGCACATAGCAGAAGTTCAAGTCAGAGTACTGCAATCAGGAGAGGTTTGCCTATTATCAGCACAAAGTACTCAAATTTACCTGAAGTTTGTTTAAGATGGAGCTTTTCATTCTTATATCATGCTGGATAGTTTAATAATGCATCATATTTTATTACAGTGCAACATACTAAGGTCAAATGAAACTGTAAATCTCCTTTTTTATTTCTTAGACAATAACACTAGATAATTTAGTGATGTATTGACTGCCAAACTACAAATTTCCCCAGTTTTCATTTCTGAAATCTGGTCACCTTATACTTAAGTACAATACTTGAGTAAATTTAGTATTATTTACATTTCACTACTGTTAACCCGGCCAACTTTTTTTTAAAACCCCGGGAGAGCAGGTACCAAAACAGGTGGTACCAGGTAGCAGGTACCTTTTTTTAATGGAAAACCAAAAAAGGCGAGTAGAGTAGAGTAGAGCTGGTACCATGTAGTGGAAATGCGCCATAAATCTGCATGTTAATATATCTTTGGGCAAGGTACTGAGTCCCAAAATTGCTCATAATGGCTGTTCCATCAGTGTATAAGTGTGTCTGAATGTTTAAAATCTGAGTAGGCGCCATGTACAATGACCTCAGCCACCAGTGTATGAATGTATGAAGGACTGAAACCGATGAAATAAAAAATGAGTAAATGTGTCAGTTATTCCATGAAAATGTCATATATTGTCATATATTTATATTCATTTTCCCATTTTATTTTCCATTTTCTATATTTATTTATGAGGAAATAAATAGAGGGGGAGGCAAATAGGGGAAATAATATGTAAATAAATGCATACATAATTAAATAAATACATAAATAAATTTAAAAATGTATTAAAAAATATGGAAAATAAGATGGGAAATTAAATCAAGTGGAAAATAATACATAAATAGATAAGCAAATAAATATGAAAATGAATAAATTGATAAATAAAATGGCAAAATAAGTCAGTCAGTCAGTCATTTTCTGTAACTGCTTGTCCTCGTAAGGGTCGCGGGGGGGGGCTGGAGCCAATCCCAGCCGTCATCGGTTGGAAGGCGGGGTACACCCTGGACAGGTCGCCAGACTATCGCAGGGCCGACACATATAGACAGACAACCATACACACTCACAGTCACACCTAAGGACAATTCAGAGTCACCAGTCAACCTGAGCTGCATGTCTTTGGACTGTGGGAGGAAGCTGGAGACCCCGGAGAGAAGGAGGAGAAGGAGGATGTGGATGCAGTCGTGGCTGGGAAAAAGAGGCCAATTTGTCATGCCAATTTTGCACTGAGCTCAAATTTATTAGCATGTACTAGCATTTAGCACAAACAGCAAAAACATGTCTGCTATTCATCCAAGTCTTTGCAAAGGCTGGAGTTTAGCAGGAAACGGGTCATAACCCAAGTTGTCTTTGAGCAATCCTGGCTAAGGTTGATCTATATTGACAGACCTATTAACCAATGAGTGTTTTTTGTTAAAAAAAAACAAAAAAAAAAAGTGGTGGTTTCATCCAATCCTGTGGCAAGGCATTTGAAATTTCCCAGAATCAGAGAGTCTGCCTCCCCATTGTGGACTTCAGTGGTCACTGGACGACAAGGACCTGTATCCGGAAAGGTCCAACACTATACAAGTTTTCGAAGTATCCTGAAAGATCTGATCTGTAGCAGATCCATAAATATGATGTTTTCCACATGTGATATCTGTGACATATCTGTAAGGATACCAGATTTTTATATCGCAAAGATTGCAGATCTGGAAAAATACCATCAACAGATTTTATATCCATATCCACAGATCTGCAATACCGTCTCAGCTTGCCAAAACAAACGGATCACCTATGGTCAAGTACAGATCTTTACACTAGCATGTTAGGGATTACATGTTTTACGCAAAACTAATTTGTCAAAGATGCTAATTTTGTAATATTAATCTATGAGAAACACAAGGTTGTTGGGTATCAGGTCCATCTATATCTGATATCTTAAAGAGAATACATCAAAGATGCAGTTAATATATGAAAAATGTGACAAACATCAGTTTTAAATTCAGGATAGTAAATTTCAGGATATCAGAGATGCATTAAATATATGGAATCCATCGGGTATCAGGTCCGTATATATCTGATATCTGAAACAGGATACGTCAAAGATTCAGGTAATATATGAAAAGATCCGACACATAGATCTTAAGCAGATTACATTGTAGGATATTTATGTATATTTCATGAATGGGTACCCTGATTCCAGATTTTTCAGGGTCCAATCTTGTCTGTTTATGGAAATATGTCAAGATAGGATCCATCAAAGATACAGTGTGTATTCTTGTGGTAACTGTCCGCATCCCTGTCAAATACAAACATATCTGACCTTGAATAGTGGATTTTCTGATCATTTGTCCATTGTGCTGTTTCACAATTTCAACATAGTTAAACAAGTTATGGTCCAGCATGAGCATGTACCTGTTTGCTTGACCTGTTTGTTATTCTGCCCAATGAAGTCCCTGTATGCACTGTCAATTTTAGAGTAACACAGCATTTTCACAGCAATGTCCATTTGACCTCTCAGAGAGATGTTTCAACTCTTTCTAACCTGTCCTTGACCAGGAACCATCTCCATCAGAGCAGAAACAGAGGAGTGCTTTTTGTGCAAGCTAAGCCATTTTTCATTAAAAGACC
>NW_024615194.1:0-1125 GCF_008729295.1 Plectropomus leopardus
GGAGTCGGGTGTGCGTCTACATGAGGAGCCAAGCTTCTGAACTTCTTTATTTATAATGTCAAACTACTGCGAGATTGTCTGAGTAGATGAGGACAGATAGGCGACTCCATTCATGGCCCCATAACATGGTGGCAACAATGATGGGGTAGATCTCAAAGAGAGCAGATAAAGTGACCTGGCAGTCTCCTTCCAACTCTTGGGGCCATTTGCCTACGAACCATCTTCCATCATAAAAAATACCCCAAAACCGGCAGACGGAGCCGCGTCATTGAAAAGGTTGACGTCCTGAGGATGAGACAGGTGATCGTCACAAAGAAGGAGATTCGTTCCAATCGCCAAGCAGACAGAGCCAGTACCAGAGCTCGGCGTGGCTGGGCGCAACGAGAGAGACGGAGGCCATGAGCGACGGGACGGAAGAAGCGACAGGCAACAGATGAGAAAGGAAGCCCTCCCCTGGGGAACAATGCGGATGCAGGCTTCAAGGGTAAGCAGTAGAGGGCACTGGCAGCCCGGTGTCAAAAGCCCCAAGGAGAGTGAAGATTTTTTTTTTTTTTTGGGAGTTTTCCCTTGGGTGATGTGAGGGACTAAGGGCAGAGGGATGTCGTAAACCGTACAGCCCACTGAGGCAAACCATGTTTTGTGAAAATGGGCTCTACAAATAAAACCGACTTGACTAGACTTGACTTGACACGCCAGAGGCAGCATGTCCCCACTTCCTACTCAGCACGGTCCGCCGGAAGTGGTTGAAGACGAACCGGCCCTTTAACACAGGTACTGATGTCATCGCGAACGACGGGAGCCGCCGCGATGACGTCACCCGGAAGAGCGCCGATGTTGATAGAGCAGCACTCAGATGTCAGGATGTCAAAAAGCTTGTTGTCAGTTCTGCGAAACGGTATTTCCCGCTCTTCGAAGGCGGCCGGCAATCGGGAGACCTCGCTGGAGCGTGGTGACGCCGCGCACATCGCTCGACGCGAGCCGCCGAGCCGGCAGAGTCAAGACAACCGCGGGAGGCCGCCACCATCCTCCGCGGATGGAGTAGGAGAACCGCAGCGGCGCAGGGCTGCACGGGGGCGACCGCGTCCTCTTCTTTCCGCTGAGGGTGGCGGACCAGGAGACGCAGAG
>NW_024615195.1:0-1106 GCF_008729295.1 Plectropomus leopardus
TGCCGCCTCCTGGGAGCGTCCACCAGTCTGTCCTCTGGTTACCATCCCCAATCCAACGGCCAAGCTGAAAGGATGAACCAGGAGATGGAGACGGCTCTCCGATGCATGGCCTCCACTCATCCTGCCTCCTGGTCCTCACAACTCATGTGGGTGGAATATGCACACAACCCCCTGGTCAGCTCTGCCACAGGACTCTCCCCATTTCAGTGTGCTTACGGCTTCCAGCCCCCTCTGTTTCCCGAACAGGAGAAGGACACTGCGTACCCGTCGGTGGAAGCTTTCATCCGGCGCTGCCGCCAAACCTGGTCACAGGCCAGAACTGCTCTGCTGCGAGCCACTGGTCGATATGCTACTGCTGCCAACCGCCACCGTTCCCAAGCTCCCTCCTACCGGGTGGGACAGAAGGTGTGGCTCTCCACCAGGGATCTCCCCCTTCGAGTGGACTCCCGGAAATTGGCCCCCAAATTTGTGGGCCCCTTCCCCATCGACCGCATCATCAATCCGACGGCAGTTCAGCTCCGGTTGCCCCACTCGATGCGGATCCATCCTACGTTCCACGTTTCTAGGATCAAGCCGGTCAGAGAAAGTCCTCTCCAGCCTGTCTCCCAGCCGCCTCCGCCCCCCCGGATCATCGATGGGGCCCCGGCGTACACCGTACGTCGCTTGCTCCGCTCACGTCGCCGTGGGAGAGGCCTACAGTGCCTGGTGGACTGGGAGGGATATGGCCCGGAGGAACGATCGTGGGTCCCGGCCCAACAGGTCCTGGATGCGCAGATGGTGGAAGAGTTTCATCGTCAGCACCCTGACCAGCCCTCCCGTGCCGCCCTGGGGCGTGGCTCTGCTCCTCGTCCTCCTCCTGATTCCGGGGCTTCTGGGGGCGTCGAGGGGGTTCCTGCGACTCCTCCAGAGGATGATTCTTCTCCCGACGGCAGTGACCTTGATTCGGACGTCTCCGAGGAGTTCTTCTGCCAGACCTTCCGACGCCGACTCTGCCTGTCCCCGACCAACTCTCCTCGCCTGACTCCTCGTGTACCTACCTGCCTTCTGTCCCTGACCACATGCTCTGTTTCGGCGTTTCGGAATCCTGACTGCTCCACTGGTAACGT
>NW_024615196.1:0-3922 GCF_008729295.1 Plectropomus leopardus
CTAGTTTTGGGTAATTTCTCCTTAAGTTGCTTAATGCCTTTTCATCATGTTTTTTAAAGAAATTAAGCCAATTCACTCAGGTTTCAAAGAGTTAATAATAGACACCACGAATAGTGCCAGACTGCATTACAAAACTTTTATAACAAAGTCTAGAATTAAATAACAAACCCATTATGTGTCAATTGATTTACAACATGTAGTGAGACATTTGTGGCATTCCCAAAGTCATCAAGGCATCATTTCTTTTTAAAGACAGTGTAACACACAGATATGACTGAAATCTTAAAGTGGAGACAAACATTGGGAAAGAAAATCAACCACTAAGTGTTAACATATGGAAATGTACCACCGACATCAGACACACTGAAACTCATTAGCACTTGATTATCACCTCCTTCATTTCACTCTTGATATGAGTTTGAAAATTCTTTCTGTTAAATATGATCTATAGATACATCTGCGTGTAGTTAGAATAATGTTTTTTTCTAGAGTTGAGACTCTTTTTTTTGCAGCTGCTATAGACAGTTGTGTTTTGTGTGTGTGTGTGTGTGTGTGTGTGTGTGTGTGTGTGTGTGTGTGTATTGGGGGTTGGGGGCATGTGGTACAACTGATTTTGTGAATTTTAAAGTGTATGCAGGAAACTTGAATCTTTAATTTCTCAGTTTGTGTATTTAAATCTGTGTGTGTATGTTTCTTTTAACTAGTGAATAATCTCATTATTTTTGAGAAAATGTGACAGATGAAATATATATAGAACTTGAGCCCAAGGGCCGAAACCTCAAATAATAATGATAAAAAAACAGCAAATATTCACATTTGGAAAGCTCAAACCAATGAATTTTTGCCATGTTTGCTCATAAAAAAATCATCAAAACTGTGGCAATTGTTTTTTATTGTTGACTGACTTACCAAGTAATTTGTTGGTCTCTCTCCTGAGCCTGTGCTGTGTTCTCAGAGCCGGGCAGGTCGGGACTTGCCCTTATCATGTTGTCAGGGAGTTAGCTGAAGCTGTTTGGGCCCCAACAGCCAAAAGTCCCCCCTCCCTCTGACTTTCACCGGTCTCTAACCTTCGAATCATATCACAACACAATACTCAGCTGTGATTGGCTGCTGAAGGCTTTGTGAGTCCTAAGATACCAATCTATCAAGAGGTCTGACAGATTGATTTGAACAACATTCAGCCTTAACCAGGGCAGAGGTACTTATCAACAGTATCAATGTGTTTTGATGAGAAAATAATCAGTGTGTCTCCTACTAACATCCTGCTAACAACAACAACAACAACAACAACAACAACAACAACAACAACAACAACAACAACAACAGCAACAACAATAATAATAATAATAATAACAAGATGGATTAATCAGGTATGCACCGAATAAAAAATGCAGACTTTCTTCATTTTCTGACAGCAAACATTGATATATTTGTGTTTTCATGTTGGTCGAACCAAAACAAGCAGTACAGATAAGTAGTACATTTTTCAAGCAGTATATCCAAGTACAATTGTAATTACTTATTCTTTACTTCAGCATTTTACTTTTTTCTTTTTTTTTGCTACTTTCTTCTTCTACTCTATTTCAGAGGTATATATTGTACTTTTAATTGCTCTACATTTATTTGATAACTTTAGCTATACTTAGCAGGTTGTGGTTAATGATACAAATCATCATAAATATTTAAGAAAAATGTGTTATTACAGGTTTAAGATATAATATGATATGATAATAATATGTTGTTATTATATCGCTTTTCAAAGTTAACAGAAATAGTTTCTTTTTACACTGTTAGCTCCAGATATAACTATATCGACTACCCCCCACAACAGTTTTAACAATTTATCATTTGGTTCATATTTGTTTAATAACTGTCCTTAGTTACATGCCACCACTGTTAGCATATATACTATTTTACTATTTTTCATACTCCAGTCTATAATTTTTCAATGAGAGCAGTTTTCCTCTGTTTTCCTCTAGTATTGTTTACTTACAACTACTTAAAGTAGTAGTCACAATTCATAATTAATCTAGAAAGTAAAAAACAAAAGCAACAACAGTCTTTAGGGTAAATAAGGTGCCAGAGTGCAATAAAAAAAAAAACCTCTGGGTCTGGGCTAAGCCCCCAATCTCTCCAAATGTCCTTGTCCTTGTATATTCACCCCTTTCATGTGACGTTATGCATCCATCCGTAACAGCTTATTATGAATGCAACAATAACTTTAACTTCCCAGAAACATTGTTAACGAATTGTGTTTTAAGGTCCCCGATTGTTGCTGACTTTATTATTCCTGTTTTAGAATACAACAAAACACAACACTGCCCCCCAAAGGTGAAGGCAAGCAACTGCATTTTTAATTTTTTTTTTTTTTTTTTTTTACACAGCAAAGCTCATTATAATACATCGTTATGACTGTAGCTCCAAGGTTGTTCAGTTATCTCAGTGGTTGTGCTTATTTTATTTTCTTAATATTACATTTCTCTGCTTTATTTCAGTGGAATTAGTATTCATCCAACAGGAGGTTAGAGAAGTGAGTCAATAACAGTGAGTCTTTGAATACTTCCTTCACTTGATTAATAGCACACTTAACAGCAGCCTCTCCTGCCCCCCTCCCTCTCTCTGCTGTTTCTTCCTCTCCAAAGCGTTTTCTCATATAATGCAGACAGAAGATCAATAGCACTTAGAAGTCTGATGGTGTTTTGATGTCTTCTTATTTAGATTACATGAAGATGGATACTTGGTGAATATCACCTCATGATGTCTTATCTTTGCAGAAGCAGAGCAGCTCTCTCATCTTCATCCTTTTCTTCCTCAGAAAAGTAAAATATTCAAATATATTTAGTTATTTTTGTGCCACTATGGAATTTTGAATATTGTATGCATCTATTTCGGACAAAAACTGAAATGCTATGAAATGAATTCAAATGTTCCAAGGGCACTGACATTTTCATATATCAGCCAGTAAAACAGAGGTTTATATTACCAACCATATACTGTAATGCAGTCTGTTGGAGAACTGGTTAAGTGAAATGGCTACATAACTAGAAATAATCTGAATGAGGGTACAACATTTTATTAAGAGTTAAAAGAGTATTCTGATTATGTAACACAGTTTCCAAATGGAATTTGCAGTAATAAATGGTTTTATTGTTGGTTCCTATTCACAATCACTTGGCCAAAGAAAGTGGGCCCAAATATCAGATATCTTATGACTGTCACCAAAGTGGTATTATCAGAGTCAATCTGCTGACCTAAAAATCAGCCAAGTTTTGCCATTTCTCTGCCATTGTTGCCCACAACAATTGTTATTTTTTTATGGGATTGCAAAAAAAAAAAAAAAAAATCTCAAAATAATATAAATTTCAGCAATATTGGGTTTGTAATATAAGTTCCAAACATTTCTTGTTATAACATGAAATTGTCTTGTTATAAAAAGAGAAGTTTCTTGTTATAACTTAAAAATATCACATGAAAAACATTTTGATATAATACCTTTTTCATGTTATTACCTGATCAGTTTTTATTCTTTTGGCGTGGCCATTCAAGGCTTCCAGACAAATAAGTCCTGTGTGTGCAAAAAAACAGTCTTGCCATGAAACTGTAAAAATGGGCATA
The DNA here is from genome assembly GCF_008729295.1 of Plectropomus leopardus. Lineage (NCBI taxonomy): Eukaryota > Metazoa > Chordata > Actinopteri > Perciformes > Serranidae > Plectropomus > Plectropomus leopardus. The sequence continues at coordinate 3,616 of NW_024615196.1, forward strand.
AACAAAAGTGTGTTATTGCTGTCCATGAAAGTTGTTGAAAAACACCATTACCTGCAGACATAGAATGTAAATATAAAATGTAGTCTTTTATACTTTTTCTGCACTCTGTTCAAGTCTGATTTAGCACAGACAGGTAAAATAATTTTCTGTGCAACACAGAGCAGAAATATTCATCAAGAATCCTTCACCCCTGGCAAAACTCTTAATGCTTTCATCTCATGTTGTTGTTACAGTACAAGTGCATGTATGTACATGAGCACCGCAGCTACAGTGAAAGATATTCCTCTGAGGTTAATTGAAAAAAAGG
>NW_024615197.1:0-6318 GCF_008729295.1 Plectropomus leopardus
AAATACCTTCAGCACACCGCGGGTCTCTTCATAGATGAGACCAGAGATACGCTTGACTCCACCACGACGAGCCAGGCGGCGGATAGCGGGTTTGGTGATTCCCTGGATGTTATCACGGAGCACTTTACGGTGACGCTTAGCGCCTCCTTTGCCGAGTCCCTTTCCTCCTTTGCCACGTCCAGACATACTGTTTCGTCTAAGTAAGATAAAACTGATGCTCTAGCGATGAAAACGTCAGGATTTAAACTCATTCTGCGGACGTAGTTGAAGAAAAGCAGAACAACGGTCGAGTTTCCTTTTCCACTTTATGACTGTAACCCACTGAATTTCCGGTTAAGAAAAAAAAAAACGATCCTTCACAATAAAAGCGATAACATTTACTGTGGCATTTCTACTGCTCTCGGAATTCCTTTATTTATTATTTATTTATTATTATTTATTTCAAGAATTAAATGTAAGTCACGTCGAACGTTGGCTTAATTAATTAGAAAAAATAAGCTCCTATAATAATTATTACTACTACAGTTATATATTGCAAAACCCCATAGTATAATTAGTTGTAATAACCTTAGTACCATTTTATGATTCTGATTAACCAATGTTCATTGCAATATATGTGTATTGATCAAATTAAACAAAACAAAAGCAAAGTGCACAAACATCATCACACCACTGAAACATCAAAATGCCCCCCGTAGAGAATTAATGCTATCAGACACTTTGCAATGTAAGGACCCTCACAGTGACAGATGTGTATACATGCAACCAAATATATGTTATTGGGCATTTTATGATGGAAAAACAGTAAGCAGCTCCTTTAGAGCACGTGGACAATTTATAGATGTGTGGGGCTTGACAATGCATGTTACTTTTTAAGTGTATATACACTTGATAATGTGCTGTTGTTTATCAAGGACCAAAACAAGGTAATAATTACTGAATCAAATACATAACTTGTTTAACTAAAAGAATATTGTCTCTGGAAATAAGTGGGTGGCTCTTAAAAGAGCCTTTGGATCATTGAATGCTAAGCGGACGTTTATTTGCTCTTAGCGGGCTTATCGGTCTTCTTAGGCAGCAGGACAGCCTGGATGTTGGGCAGCACACCACCCTGAGCGATGGTCACTCCACCCAACAGTTTGTTGAGCTCCTCATCGTTGCGGACAGCCAGCTGCAGGTGTCGGGGGATGATCCTGGTCTTTTTGTTGTCGCGGGCTGCGTTTCCAGCCAACTCCAAGATCTCAGCTGTCAGGTACTCAAGCACGGCCGCCAAATAAACAGGAGCTCCAGCACCGACTCGCTCCGCGTAGTTTCCTTTACGGAGCAATCTATGAACACGGCCAACAGGAAACTGCAACCCAGCACGGGAAGAGCGAGTCTTGGCCTTCGCTCTAGTTTTTCCTGATTTACCTCTTCCAGACATTTTTAGTTGTGTATCTTGAAAGTACTAACTTCGAAATAAGAATGCGTAATGGGCTTTTTGGCAGCCCACTATATATAGCTACCAAACTGGTGTCTCATTGGTCCGCTTCAGCAGAGTAGTAGCGTCCAATCAGAAAAGACTACAAACCCCGCGGTGAATACACGACTTCCGCTCTAAAGAACGTTGGACTTACAAAATAAGATATCACTGATAAAAAAATAAAACACTGTGCCAATTCACCCATATTTCAGATTTTTGCAGATCCATTTGGGGAATAAAACAACGATAACAGCACTCCATTCTTTTTTTAAAATGAAGAGTTGGCCTGATCTACTCAGTATAAAGGCCTGTCACCATATGTATAACTCATGTGCATCAGTGCTTAAGTCATTTTAAAAAATGGAGCCCCGATACCTCAATTCACAATGGCAACTGCTGAGATAAAGAAACCACACTACAGCAGCTGCAGAGAGAAAAATCGTAGCATACAGGTGAAAAAGTGGTGGATTGAATAAATGTTGATTTTCATTTAGGTGCAATCCCGCATGGGGGAAGCAGCTAAAAATGAAATATAAAAACATCATTCATAAAGGTAAGGCATATTTTGCTCGACCATGATTGCAGGCCGACCTCACTTTGATTTTATTCATATTTGACGTTAAACAAAGTAAATATTCATTCAGTGGCTATTTCAACATGTAGTTATTTAAACCCCCAATGTGTTTTAACACACGTCCACTCGCCTAATATCCTGCTGAGTGAATTAACATTTGATATTGATATAAGGCTCACACCGTCAACACAAATATTAACTTGACTTATGGGACTGACTTACTATGATGATTGAATATTAGATTATGGTGCATACAAATATGGGGATGGTACTTTTATTTTGCTAACAGATATTTGATTATTGATTTTTTTTTAGTATACTGTCTTTTATTATATAGTGGTATTTTAACTTTTTGGATGCTTTTTGAATTAAAGTTATTATTGAAGTATTGCTTTATTTTATTGTTTTTAATATATTCATTTTATTCTATTTTATCCATACTGGAGCCATTGATTTGTGGACTTAAATCTTGGTGTTGTGTATATGGTTAGGTTCACAGAGTCAGTTACCATGGTGATTGACTCAGCTTGACTTGACTCTCTTTCTGAAGCAGATAACAGTTTCCCTCATCTCAGGGTTAACATACTACATAGACTTGTCATATAACCTGCTTTCTGGAATACCCCTTTGCTAACTCTGACATATTTACAATTGTATTTGATTGTGAGATTCATCAATATGCTGTCCATCTACAATAATCAATAAACTTATTTTACCCTCTGAAACCTGCAGACACTCCTTTTCTTCTTTTACAAGCATTTAAACCTTTGAATCCTGAGCAAGTTGTTTTGATTTACCCTAAAAATAAAACACGCATCCTTGCAAGCAATGTCCCTCAGACTGCAAGAAATAAGAAAAAAACTGACAAGAAAATAAATTGAGAATAAGAGAAAAGTTTTGATAAAACAAACAGTTTTTAAAAATGGGGAAAAACAGGCAAAATATCCAGGAAACTAACTGGTTATAAATAAATATATAAAGTTTATTTCGTTTGTAATTTAGCATGTTTTCTTGGTATTTTCCTTTTTTGCACTAATTTGTGTTATTTTTTTTATTTACCAATTACCTGTATTTGACAGCCAATTAATTCAGGTTTGAAGGTGTTAATTATAGCTGCTTTATCAATACATGCTTACTCAAAACACAAACAAATATTCAACAGAAATATGCTCCTCTGAGGATTTGGATGGCTCTTACAAGAGCCTCTTAAATAGGTGAAGCAAAAATGATATATTCAATGGTATTATTGTTATTATTCAGCTCCACAGATTTCATGTGTTCTCATTAAGGCCTCCTCCTCTTCCTCTTCCTCTTCCTCTTTCTTTATAATCACTTCAATCATCTGGTCCCGTTTGTCCTCGGCTTTCTCAGACTCTTCCGTCTCACTGGACATTTCCGCTGAGGATTTACCCGTTTTGGCCTTTTCAACTTTCTTATTGACCTTATAAGACCCGGACGCTCCGGTTCCTCTCATCTGCACCAAAGACCCGTTTGCCAGCAACTGCTTCACGGACTTTTTGATGTACCGGACGTTGAGCTCCACGTCGTATCCCTGACCGGCTAATTCTTTTTTTAAGGGGACGAAAGACATACCTTTACGGTCTTTCGAGGCGCTCACCGCTCTGTAGACGAGGTCGGTGGCGCACAGGACTCTGCATCTCGCCCGCTTTCTTTTCTTTTTAACGGGCTGCACCGTCATCCACTCACTGTGATCTGTCCACTGAGAGTCCCGGGGCAGCACAGCGAGACGGGTATTTATACAGCCGATGAGAACCGTGGAGACTCAGCCCAATCTCTCAGTCCTCTGCTGTGGCAGAAACACTGTGCAACTTGTGCTTTCTTCTCGCCAATAAACGTGTAAAATACTAATTTAGAGAACGCAATTAAGTCTATAATTAAATTGAACTGATGCAGAAGACGTTCCTCGTCATATATATGCCACATTAAGGCTTATACTCCATGAGAAGTCTTTAAACTTTGCTCATCTGCTGCTGAGTGAGATGCTGTTGCATGCATTTTCTGTAGAATTTCTATCCTAAATAATTAAAAAAACATCAGAAGCTCCTTTAAAATATTTTGACAGTGAGGAGGGATGTTGTCTCAGCGACTCAATTTAAAAACAGTCAACTCTTGTGAATATTTTTCATTACATAGAAGTTGTTTCCGTGACTGCAAACACACTCAGATAGGGAGTGGCCACTGGCCGAACCACATCCTGAAACGTGTGTTATGACTATAAAACACAGTTTTTCATTTTTACTTGATCATGTAATCATACTTAGGTCATAGTTTTTCAATCTGAAATATGCAAAACAACTCTGACACTGCAATGACACAAAGACAGGCAGATGAGGCAAAGCTCCAAAAAGCTGTCACCGCTTAACATCATGCATAAAGCTTTATTCTTTTTCACTTCCACTTTTTATTCATCTGAATTAATTGAGACTGACACCTAATTGAGATCTATCCACCTCACTACACACAGGGGTAAATAAACAATCCTTTGATGTCATACTATTACACATGAAACATCTATGCAATTATCAAATAAATAGGAGTTAAAGAAGGATAAATGTTTCACTTTGCAATTGCACACAACAAAAACTACATAAGCCATTTTCACTGTATGCTTAAAATGAATATTCCCTGAATGCACTGTAGGCAAACAATGTAAAATGACACCAATTTACATCAAACACATTTCTTATTCTGCATATACACACAGTTGTCAGTTTATGAGCCACAACATTTTACTAAACTGATAATTAGAACATTGATGAAGATAAGATTCTGTGTAATATATCAAATGAAATGTATTTATTTTGTAAACTACCTTCACAAAGGTTTAACTAATGAGCATGGCAAAAGGTCACATACTTTGAAGCTGTGTACTATATTTTATACATATGGAGAAGGTAAGAAGAAGTCCATACCTGAGTATTCATGAGTTAATTTCCCGTTTTTTTTTTTTTTTTTAGAGATGGCAAATTCAAAACTTTAAAATGCTTCAGAACTGGTTTGCTCTACTTTGATATCCACCTGTAGAAGCTTGCATTGCACTCATTTATCATTGATTTTGATGTAAACTCCCTTTTCCTCAGTCCAAAAGCCCACCTCAGTAGGTGTCATGCAAAGCAAATCAAACTGCTATTGATTTAGTTCTTGGAAGATATGGTGACTATTTAATAGCAAATTTGCTATGTGAGCTAATGATATGCTCTAATGCTACAGTTAGCTTGTAGTTTGTTTGTAATTAAAGTTTTCATTCATTGACAGAGACTTAATCTGTCGGGGTTTGGTACCGATCACGTGACGTTTCGAAACCCGTCTACAGTTACGTGACTTGGCCGGAAATGACAAAACGTTTCGAAACAGTTGGATCTTCGGTGTCGAAATTGCCATCTATGCCCCGACCCACCATTAAATTAAGAGATAAAGAAGACAACGAAACTGACATTTCTAGTTTTTTTTCTTTCATTGTGTTTTTTTGAGTCCCAGACTGGGTTGACTCTCAACGGTTCTCATGCAGCGTATAAGTACTTCTCTCTGCCGGAAATATCCGCTCAGTCACGACAGACCAGCACACTGAACGACCGTGAGAGTGCCATGGAAGAAGCGACAGAGATGCCAAATGTTTCAAGGGCAAACCCTCCTAAAAAAGCGACCAAAAAGAAGAAATCCGGGGCGACCATAAACGATCTCATCCTGACCGCAGTGTCCGCCACCAAGGACCGAGCGGGTATTTCCACACACGCTCTGAAAAAGGAGCTGGGCGCTCAGGGCTACGACGTGGCGAACAACAACGTCTACATTAAACGCGGGATCAAATGGTTGTTGTCTAAAGGAGCGATCGTGCACACGAAAGGAAGCGGGGCTGTAGGTTCCTTCAAGGCGGGTAAAAATGCTGCAGCGGTGGCTGCGGCGATAGAAGCGGCCGCTCGGAAGTCTGAGAGATACATGACGGAGAAGACGGCAGCCGAAGCCAAGAAGATTTATGTCAAGAATGCTTTAAGAGGATCCAAGAAAGGAGTTAAAAAAGGTGCAAAGAAGACTGCTACACCTAAAGCTGTCAAGAGTACTGCGAAAAAGTAAATGTACTACAGTTTACTTCACTCACTCCATAACAAGGCTCTTCTTTAGAGCCACCCAAATCCAATAAAGAGCATTCATCCTGAATCCGTTTTACATGAAAAGATTGTATATTCAAAAGTGTCACTGCATTATAAAAGTTATTATTCGTACTTTTAGAGATTTCATGGGAATGAAATGTGTGTAATCTCTT
>NW_024615198.1:0-1041 GCF_008729295.1 Plectropomus leopardus
CACACACACACACACAGTGTACATGTGACCCGGCGGCTCTCTGCTGCAGCGTGATGATGTCATCATGATACGAACCCATAAAGCGAGTAAACCACATGATTTAACCCTTTGAAACCTGAGCAAGTTGGTTTGACTTCTTTCAAAAACATGATGAGCGACTGAATAAGACACGGCCCAAAAATGTTTTTAAAAAGAAAGAGAAAAAAACAACAAGAAAATGACCTGATAATCAGCAAAAATAAATAAATAAAGTAAAAGATGGTAAAAGTATGACAATCCCCAGTGTTTTCAGTTTTTCCTCTTTTATTTAAAAACCTAATTTCTGGTCATTTTCTTGTCACCTTTGATTAATTTCTTGCAATTTGTGGGAACTTTCTCGTCATGTTGGCTTTTGATTTTTTCCTCATGTTTTCAAAAATAAAAAAATAAAAACAATTTGTTCAAGTTTCAAGGGTTTTAAAAAGCTTATGAGAGGCATCTCACTGCACTACAAGAAAACTGATGATGATCCACGTTTCAAAAAGGGTTAACGTGTTGACTTATAGTTGACTTATTTTAATATTTTTAACTTTTGGATCAAGATGCAAAAGTTATGACAAAAATGTTTTCAGTGTCTCGTGCCGTAAAACATGCATATATGGTGTCCCAAAATTCCCCAGAAACACAGTGATAAATCGCTAAAACACCCAAAAAATCCACTACAAAGGCGGTCAGGGGGCGCTGTAAAACACGTATGTTTGGTGTGTAAAAAGCCTCTCCTTCACGTCAGGTGTCATGTTGGGTTACAGGGCTGATCAGGACTCTTTGATATTTGGTCTAATATCTTTTTATCAGCACTCACTTTTTTTTGCGGCCTTTAACGAAACATTTTCCCGTTAGGTTTGGCTTTTAATTGAATCCCACCGATTTATATATAAACTTTTTATTCACATATTTTAGTCTGTTTTACTAAATGCATTTTTATCTATTATTTGTTCTGTTATCCTTTTATTTACTATTTTATCCACTATTAAGAGTACTTTATTCATTTATTTATTTTAC
>NW_024615199.1:0-2556 GCF_008729295.1 Plectropomus leopardus
GTGATTAGGGACAATTACAAGTAAGCTGAATAAATCAAGTATTGAGTTTGGAGTCAGTGCGACACCTGCAGGTGAATGTCCTGCACAACAACCAGTCTGCCACCAACGGGCTGCACAGTCAAAAATAATTTTGAGTGACGCCATTGCTATGGTGAATTAAATACATAAATAATATGGGCGGTTCTACCGAATTAGCTCAAACTGCTGTCCCACAATAAACAACAGCTGTCACAACCGGCCCAGTGTGACTCCTGTGTGTCTGCCTGCTTGAGTGTGATAATGATGATGATGATGATGATGATGATAATGATGATTATTATTATTGTAATTATTATTATTACTAAAACAAAAAACAATGAAGTATTCAGATCCTGGATATTTATTAGGATTATTACAATCTATTCCAACCCAAGGCATTAAATGAAATATTAAGCTAAAAATATACAAAATCATCAAAGTGGGGCAGAGAGACTGAGAGAATAAAAACAGACATGGATGACCCAGTGAAGCTAAGGAAAGAAAAATAATAAAGAAGGACAGTTACAATGTATCATAGATTTATCTGACAGGGAGCAGAGAACTGTTAGGAAATCATGGAGGGGGGAGACCTCAATGCTAAGTCCTTTCCAGCAGCCAAGGTTCAATTCTGCCCTGCAGCCCTTTGCTGTGTTTCATTCCTGTACTCTCACCCCTTTTCCTGTCAGTTTCCAGCTATCCTGGAGTAAAGGCAAAAAGCCCTAAAAGATAAAATTTTAAAAAAGAAAGTCATGGAGGAAAAGACAGCAAAACACAGGGTGCAGGTGAAAAGACAAAAAGTTGGTATTTAATCCTCAGTTTCTTTTCAAACCTGGATATAATATAACCAATATATACCAATATAACCAACTTTGGAATTAAGAGGGATTTGCAGTAGGCCTATCAAATTCACTAAAATTTGAATATTTCAGTTCTCTTACAACACATGGTAGGCCTAGTCCATGATGGAGCATGCCCAGAACTGGAGAGACTGGTCCTGAACACTTTCCAGCATCCAGTCACATTCCCGGGCTGTACCCACGCCTAATGGTCCATTTGCTCCCTTCTTTTAATGGATAATCCTACATATTCTGAATTCATGGGCTAGTCCTGTGCCTTAAAGTATCTTTGTTAACTAATTTGATGTTTCTGTGAACAACATGTGTAACACTTTCTAGTGTCTTAAAGATTTGGAATCTTTGTTACAGACCTTTCAAGGCCTGACAACAATGGCTTAATATGAAAGTGATTGTTGACCTTTTCTTTTTTTATTTTAACTTAAACTATGTAGGTTATTAGTTTCAAGATACTTGTTTGTCCTTAGACAAAATTGAGAAATAATGTTTAGAGAATACAATCTTGCAGACAAAATACAGAGCTCACTACCTGAACAGTGCAGTTACTACTGACTCACTGGGTGTTTTGTCAAAAACAAAGTATGCTCGATTATCTTCTTAAGTGTTATAATAATGTCTTTTTTCATTTTATAACTCTGAAATCAATGTATTAAGTGTTGTGCATTTTTACAAGGATGTTTGCATTTAGATTTTGGTGAAAAAAACTTTATTGTAGAAATGTGTTAAACTGGAATCATTTCCAAATGAGCTCATATTTATGTAGCTATTTCTATTGTCTGTATTGATAATATGTATTGTTATTTTTGTCTTCAGATTTCTGCATTATACCATCATGTTGTCTTGTTTAATGACTTAAAATCTCCAGTATCACTGTTATATAATTTCTCAAAATGCAAACAAGTAAATACATTTTGAAAATAATTTAGTTAAATTTGTCATTTTAATTAATTTACTTGTCAAAAGCATCTAGATTGTGTTGAAATGTAGAGGAGGGATGGTTTTGGGAAGAAAACCTACAATTTTCAAACTGTTTTTAACTCTGACGTCAAACCAGTTTAGAACAGCCCATATTTTCATAATGTGATGTGCTGTAAAGTAACAAAATAAACCAGCAGTCTATAAGAGGAATTAACAGGTGACCACTTTATTATTTTCCATGAAAACAAACTTGTCATTTCTCACTCATCACTTTGAAATGAATTTAGAACAAAAATGCATAAAACATGAATAAATTATGTGCTATATATGTAGATATCTCTTCACTTTTGTAAATATGAAATCAGTACAAAACATAAGTTATATGTACTTTAATGACACATTTTGCATTATGATGGTCCAGTTTGCACTTTTGGAGTCCCCAAGGTTGCTATCTGTATTGTTATTGTCACCACCATACTAGAAGTAGCCTATCCTTCTTTTTTTTTTTGCACCCAGAATCTGCACAGAAATATCAACTAACTAATCTGCTAGAAGGGCTTGAAAAACAACAACAATAGTGTCTTTTTGTGATGAAAGATTTTTAAATATGTGAAATAGTCTCATCAAATTGGATTAAAGAAAGCCAAAAGCATTAGTTTTCCAGCAAGTTGTCCTGCCGCTGGCCTCTAACACCAGGTTTGACTTTGTCTGAGCTGCAGAGGAATGTTTTCCTGATGCAGCCCCTGAGAGTCTGATCTCTGAAGCC
>NW_024615201.1:0-3034 GCF_008729295.1 Plectropomus leopardus
ATTGCAATGCAGTGCTCCAAATCCACCGACTATACTTCTAAATATCTCCAAGAGACTAATTATGATGGGACACTGTGTCACAGCATCCAGTACAGATCTGGAGACAAACGGTACATGTTAGTTGGACCCAGAATGAGTATAGGATCTACTATAGTCCCTGGCAGCCATGCGAATACTTTGGTGTTACCTGACAGGAGGAGGACATCTGGAGAGGTAAGAGCTTGAAATCAATATGACATAAAACATTTTCATATGCACTGCATTCATTGCTTTGGGGTCAGCAGCGTATTTTCCTTTTATAATCATCTTTCTCAAGACCTTTGCACAGAAAATACTACAAAGTTGACCATATTTCAATTCTGACTAAGTGTTATGCTTATTTGGATCTTAGTAGTTGGTCTGACTTAATCTAGATATACTGTATTCACAGGATGGCGTTGGCTATTTCCAAAGGAGTTGATATAGGTATGCAAGTCAGTGTACCAAAAGGCTTAGTTCCTTTGCTTTATTGTGTTGACCAGAGCTTCATCACTATACAGTTTGGTTCACACTACACTTACCACTTGTTTGTAATTTTCAAGCTGATGGCTGTTGATCATACTGAATATATAGCATGTATTTCAAGGACTACAACCTTTACCTGATTATGACCACTGCTGACGCTACAGACATGTTTTGGTTTTACTCGTCCATAACATTAAAGCATGCCAGAATTTCAAACGATATTTGGACCTTCAGAACAAAGTTTCAAGTGGCAGGGTTTTCTGTTGATGTATATGAGCATTGAGCATGACATGGGACTATTTAAATAAAAGTCAAATCAGACAACACGCTGGTTCAGGGCTCTATCCGTGGTGCTGAAATGTTGTCTTTTGTTTGTTTTTTCCTGTGTTGTTGTGTTTCCATGGTGCACAGAAAAAAATGATTAAATATTATACAGATATTATTGTTGGGAATCCATTATGTTTTTAAACAGCTTAAACTATTGTGCTTTTTTTTTTATCATAAAGTGAGATTCAATGCACATGCTTTTTGCAACACAAAGACAACACCTTGATCAGGTGTTTAAATGCAGAAATCGTAATCTTGCATCAGGGCTACATTGGGGGTGCATTTTTTAAGTGGAGTATATGCTGTATTGCAGTGTCTGAGTGACCTCTGGGTGTCAGTATTACATTGTGAAACCATATAGGAAACGTTTTCCCTCCCCTCACTTAGCTTTTGTTTGACTTGTGAAAAAAGGAGAGACAGCATTTGAACCCAGCTCGCAAACCGACGGAAGTGTGTTGTGCTATTTGTAAATGTGCCACACAAAATGGGTTTCGTATAGGCATCAATTGCAGTAACATGATCGTATATTAACGTGCTGCTGGACGACGATGGGGATCAAAAGGGAAAATCAAAGGAAGGTCTGCTACTGGTTTGCTTTTCATTTGGCTATCCTGTTGTTTGTCGGAATACGGGCTTTGGCAGAAATAAGATACTCTGTTCCAGAGGAGGTGAAAGAAGGAACTGCTGTTGGAAATATTGCGAAGGATCTTGGCTTGGACATCACCTCTTTGATTGCTCGACGGTTCCGTGTTGTTTCTGAATCGAAGGACGCATTTTTTGAGGTAAACCAGGACAATGGATCTCTGTATGTCCACAAGAAAATCGACAGAGAGAAGCTCTGTCATGGCAGTGGAGCATGTTTAATAGAGCTCAAAGTCATAGCTGAAAACCCTTTAGAAATACACTATGTGGTAGTGGAAATTACAGATGTAAATGATCACTCTCCTGGTTTCCCCGAAAAGGAACAGAGAATTGAAATATTTGAACAAACATTACCAGGAAGGCGTTTCCAACTGCAGACTGCTCGTGATCCCGATGCTGGAATTAACTCTATTCGAACATACACTTTAACATCAAATGAACATTTTGAGGTGGATATCCGACAAAGCGATGACGATAAAATTCCGTTTTTAGTGCTCAAGAAATCGCTAGACAGAGAACAAAAGGACAAGCACACGTTGCTGGTCACAGCAGTTGATGGAGGTAAACCACAAAGATCCGGTACACTGAATGTTTCAGTTATTGTTCTTGACAGTAATGATAACCGTCCGACATTTAATCGGGAGATTTATCAAATTGAAATACAAGAAAATGCTCCCATCGGTACTTCAATATTTAGATTGACAGCAACGGATCCCGATGAAGGCATCAACAGCGAAATTGAATACAGCCTAGGAAAAACTCTGAAGAAAAAAGTCCATGAAATTGTGGAGTTGGACAAATTAACTGGAGAAGTAAGAATAAAAGGAGTTGTGGACTTTGAAGAAAACGACGTTTATAAACTTGATGTCGAAGCATCAGATAAAGGAACACCCCCGATGACTGGTGAGTGTAGGCTAATCATTAAGATTAAAGACGTCAACGATAATCCACCAGAAATTGAAGTCACATCACTGTCAAATACAGTGTCTGAAGATTTAAAGCCCGGCACAATGATTGCTCTCATCAGTGTCAGAGATAAAGACTCTGGTGTCAATGGAAAAATAATAACAAGTATAACCTCAAAGGTGCCGTTTGAATTAAAGCCCTCCTATAAGGAGAACATATATTCAGTTGTCACAAAAGGATTTTTGGATCGAGAGCAGGTGTCACATTATGAAATAACAATAAAAGCCACCGACTGTGGTGAACCTCCCTTATCTACTGTTAAAACTCTCAGTATTCAGATATCGGATGTGAATGATAACAGTCCACATTTCGACCAAAATCCATTACAGTTTTACCTGTCAGAAAATAACCTTGCTGGAGATTTGATTTTCTCTGTAAACGCAACGGACAAAGATTTGAATGACAACGCAGCTATTTCATATCATGTTGTGAGAGAAGGGAGTCAAAATGACATAATTTCCTTTATAAATGTAAATCCAGATAATGGACACATCACTGCGCTAAAAAGTTTCGACTTTGAAACTCTGAAAACTTTCCAGTTCCAAGTTGTCGCCACAGATTCTGGAACTCCGTCACTAAGCAACAACGTCACAGT
>NW_024615202.1:0-2819 GCF_008729295.1 Plectropomus leopardus
TTACATTCAAACCACAGGAGAGACGGAGAGACAGAGAGACAGAGAGACAGAGAGAGACAGGGACAGACAGAGAGAGACAGAGAGAGACAGACAGAGAGAGACAGACAGAGAGAGACAGAGAGAGAGACAGGGAGAGACAGAGAGAGACAGAGAGAGACAGGGACAGACAGAGAGAGACAGGGACAGACAGAGAGAGACAGAGAGAGACAGGGACAGACAGAGAGAGACAGGGACAGACAGAGAGAGAGAGAGAGAGAGAGAGAGAGAGAGAGAGAGAGAGAGAGAGACAGAGAGACAGGGAGAGACAGAGAGAGAGACAGGGAGAGACAGAGAGAGACAGACAGAGACAGAGAGAGACAGGGAGAGACAGAGAGAGAGACAGAGAGACAGGGAGAGACAGAGAGAGAGACAGGGAGAGACAGACAGAGACAGACAGAGACAGAGAGAGACAGGGAGAGACAGAGAGACAGGGAGAGACAGAGAGAGAGACAGACAGAGACAGACAGAGAAAGACAGAGAGACAGTGAGACAGGGACAGACAGAGAGAGACAGGGACAGACAGAGAGAGACAGAGAGAGACAGAGAGACAGGGAGAGACAGAGAGAGAGACAGGGAGAGACAGAGAGAGACAGACAGAGACAGAGAGAGACAGGGAGAGACAGAGAGAGAGACAGAGAGACAGGGAGAGACAGAGAGAGACAGGGACAGACAGAGAGAGAGACAGAGAGACAGAGAGAGACAGAGAGAGACAGGGAGAGACAGAGAGAGAGACAGAGAGACAGGGAGAGACAGAGAGAGAGACAGAGAGACAGGGAGAGACAGAGAGAGAGACAGGGAGAGACAGACAGAGACAGACAGAGACAGAGAGAGACAGGGAGAGACAGAGAGAGAGACAGAGAGACAGGGAGAGACAGAGAGAGAGACAGACAGAGACAGACAGAGAAAGACAGAGAGACAGTGAGACAGGGACAGACAGAGACAGACAGGGACAGACAGAGAGAGACAGAGAGAGACAGGGACAGACAGAGAGAGACAGAGAGACAGAGAGAGACAGACAGAGACAGACAGAGACAGGGAGAGACAATGTTACTCTTAAAAAAACGAAATGAGAAAAACTTCTTTGAGGAAGAAAACATTTTAGAAATCAGAAACGTTTCTTTAACTTTAACGAATTAAACAGGAATCTGTTTAACCGCTTCAGCTGAAAATTATAACACATTTACTCACATTTATATTAACACTCACATACATCGAGAAATCACGTTTGAAACCCGAAAAGCACGACGTCTAAAGACGGAAAAAACCGAATTCATCTGCAGCCGGACTGAAACTCAGAGTGTTCCTGCAGGATCCTCTGGATTATTTCTGATACTCGCTGTGTGTTGATGCCGTTTACTCACTCTGACACCTTATTTATACTAACGGACGAAAACTACTCACAGCGACAGACTCCGTCACTTTACTTTTACTGTCACTTAGAAAACGGTTGGGGGGCCGACAGGGGCCCCGTCAGGGGCCAGATCTGGCCCTCGGGCTGTAAGCTGACAGTGAGGGAGAAACGCCACAAGAAGAAATCTGGCGTGACACCGAGAGAAAGTTCAGAACGAGCTCGGAGGCGTCGGTGGAGAAAAACAGAGCGAGCGAAGTGACTGACGGGCCGAGGAGGAAGGAAGGGGACGAGCGGATGGTGAAAGTGCAGACCTGGCAGCAGGTTTTTTCCAGACACCTGTCTAGTGTTTCATTTGAAGGATGTGTCCACCCCCGGCAGGCCACACACACACACACACACACACACTCTCTCTCTCTCTTTACTAATATGTTAAAGAAGTGGAGGCGTATGTGATCTGCTTCTGACAGAGTAATTATTCCCCAAACTGTAATCTCAGACAACGTTCCTCTCGGATTGAGAGTCGAGCAGGAATATATATCGTTTCTTCCTCTGACGACTCGCTGGACTGAACCCGAGCAGCTGCTGCTGATCACACGTTCCTGCAAATTAATAATCACGTGTTCAACCTCTCGGAGTCACCTGAGTCCGAACTTCAACACACTATCTGTGCGATCACTTCAAATGCATCTTCTCGTTCTCAGTGATCACCGGGCTGCACTTATTATTTTATATCATCCTAAAATCAGAGAAACTCTCCCAAATCTGACAAATGTCCTGAAATCAGAGAAACTCTCCGAAATCTGACAAATGTCCTGAAATCACAGAAACTCTCCCAAATCTGACAAATGTCCTGAAATCACAGAAACGCTCCCAAATCTGACAAATGTCCTGAAATCGGAGAAACATCCTAAAATCCTTGAAATGTCCCAAAATCTGAAAGACATCCTAAAATCTGATAAACATCCGAAAATCCAAAAAACGTCCGAAATCCTAGAAACGTACTAATCCAAGATATGTCCTAACATCCTAGAAATGTCCAAAAATTCCCCCCAAATCATGGAAAATGTCCAAAAATCCTGGAAACATCCTAAAATCCAATAAATTTCCTAAAATACAAGAAATGGCCTAAATGCTAAGAATTGGATGAAATTAGGTGAGTGTCTTAAAATCCTGAAACACGTACGGGGCCGCCGTGATTGGCCCCCGACCTCTCATCATTTTGGGGCCCTCAAACAGAGCAGGCTGAGTGTCGTCGCTTTGCGGCCGTCTCGTTTCACGTTCGGTGTGGTAAAAAATGAGCGAACAACGGTGACGTCAGCCTCCAAACAGAAGTCGTGCGTCACAAACAAAACCGTGAGCTGAGACTCAAACCGTGACTGTCTGAAACACGTTTCCGTCAGAAAAACGGTCAGAGAATCCGCACAGCCGT
>NW_024615203.1:0-1380 GCF_008729295.1 Plectropomus leopardus
TTGAAATTGCCTCTGCTAATTTTATAATGGTATTTATCACTACTTCAAATAATATCTCTAGTAATAGCTCCCTACTACTTTTCTTTGACCATTACAAGTTGAGATCATCAGTGCTGGATGTACTTGGTCCTTTCTCCCTTCTGAATGCGCTCAGAAGCATAAGACCTGGAGAAAAACAAACTCTGGTTTTGGCCTTCAGTCCGTCTCTGGAGAAAAAGGTGGGTTGACAGTGTTGAGTTTACCATGAAGTGCTGGATTTTTGTTTGAGCGTAACCCTTTGAAACCTGGGAAAACTGGCTGTACTGCTTTCAAAAACATGGCAAACAACAACATGCAAAGTGCAACGTAAAAAGAAATTTTAAAAATATCTACAAAACTATATTTATAATTGGCATAATTACATATGTAAAATTATGTGTATTTGAGCACTTTTTTGTAATTTCTTTGTTTTACTCTAATCTTTTTGCTATTTTTCAGGTAATTTTTCACGGTTTTTACTAATTTACTTTTTTTTGGGTAATTTCTTGTTAAAAAAATATTTTCTAAATCTGATTTCTTGAAATTGGTAGAACACTTATTAATAAGTAGCTCATTGTCTTTTTTTTGCTTTTGTTTTTTTAAGAAAGCAAACCAATTATCTCAGGGTTCAAAGGTTTAAATACTTGTGAAAGGCATCTGAAAGCAGCACAAGACAAGTGATGACGATCCAGGTTTCAAAGGATTAATAAACATATGAGCATGTCATCAGTGTGTCACAGTTATCCCGCTTATGAATTACCCATGAGTCTCAAAACGAAGTTGAATCCACAGTGATTGTCATCCTGAGTTAATCTCCTGGTTTGCCCTCATTAGAATTAATTGTAACTCTCAAATGACATTAAAGATGATGTGTTGACATTATAAATATTGAGCAAGATCTTAGCCGCTGACCGTCTACTGCTCTCCAGTACTGTGAGACTCTGAAGGTGCATTGCCAGAAGATGACCTTGGATGTGACTCTTTGTGGGAAGGGTGTGGTCCCTGCCGTCACCTCGTCCCACCCTGGAGGTCTCCTTGACTTCGGCTGCGTGTTGGAGAAGGAGAGCACCTCACAGGTCTTGAAGGTCAGTCGACAGGGAGCTGATGAGAACAAGATTGAATCTTGTTGGTTTTGAAGATATTTTCTTATTCATTCTTAACAATTTAAAACCTGAGCAAATTACCCTGGCTCCATTTTTAAAACATGGGAACAAGGTGATGAGTAACCTAGGAAAAAATGACCCCAAAAATTAGTGAAAAAATAGTAAAAAGTTACAGGAAAATTACCTGAAGATTAGTTTAAAAAATAGAAATGAGAAAAAAAGAAAAGTACACAAAAAACCAACTGAAAAAAAATTGCAA
>NW_024615204.1:0-1565 GCF_008729295.1 Plectropomus leopardus
TCAATTTACAATGACGAATATTGATGCTGTATTTCTATACTTTTTTTCATAAAATTTAGTTTAGTTACAATTTATTTAAATCATCTATTATTAATGGACTTTTGCATGTCAGTTTGTGTTTAACTTGCTGTTTTCTGTTGTATTAACTTTATTATTAATAATAATAATAATACTACTAATAATAATTTTGACTGCCATATATCTCCTTTGGAGAAAGTTCTGCTGTGTGTGACTGTGTTGTATGTTTAAATGTATAACTGCATTAAAGTAATAAACATGTTTTTTTTATTGTTTTCTAAGTCCCACTGCTGCTAACTTTAGAGGAAATATTCAGAACTGAGTTTGACGCAGTTGTCTGAATAGGCGTTTCTTTTTTTTTCTTTTTTCCCCTAAGCCCTAAGGAAGTGTGCCGAGCTTGAAAGCCAATTTTACAAAGTGGCCAAAAAGTGGAATCCGTCACGTGATGCTGTGGGTGGGACCCCGTAAAGATTTTTATCATACTAACACTGTGAAGGAAACGACAGTCTTCAATGGAGTCTTCAATGTATACATTTTCGTGTGCATCATAACTCCCTCACAATCATTCATGTAACTATTGAAATTAGATCCATTTGGTCTGACAACATTTCCGAAGTCTAGAAGAGCCGCGTGATTAAATCATTTTATCCAAATTCAAGTTAACGACCGAAAGTTAGCCACTCAGCTGGTGGACATCTCTAGTTGGTAATTTTAAACCTGGGAAGGCAAACATTTTTGGCTTAATGAATGACTGAGCAACTTTTACAAGTGACGCACAACTTCCAGTCCACAGACAGAATTGGGCTCCTGATAGAGTGCCAGTTGGCCCCCCAATTCACAATAAAAGAGTTTTAATAGGTTTTATCGTGAAGAAAGTTGACATGGTGTTGAAAAAACTCTTTAATGGTGTATTGACTTTTTCACTTTTAGGCAATTTCTGCATCCAGACTCTTGTTGCACTGGAATAGCCAGAAAAACAAAACAAACAAACAAAAAAAGAAAAACACACCGAACACAGTAAAGTATTTAAAATTATTATTTTTGTGCTAATGATTTATGAGATAAAATCATCATCTTATTGTTTTTGTGTGTGTCTTTGGACCATAATTGGGTTCTGAGCAGGTTAAGAAACTGAGCAGTGCTGCAGCAAAATTACAAGAGCCAAAAGAACCAAAGGAACCTTTGTACATGATACATGTTTTGGCCCCTGGCACAGTCAGAGGGGCCCCTAAGGGACAGCTGGATGACAACAAGCCAAAGACACTTTGTTGTTGTGCACTGAGTTGGGTAACAGCAACCCTCCCCCAACCTCCTCATTCTCTTCAGAGGTCAAAGGTCAGAGAGCATGCGAGTTCGTCTGAGTTCGCTTGAGTTCGTCGAGACATGAGACTGACATTTCCTTTATTCATGTATTCCTATAAATGTCATCTTTTTGGATTTCTTATTTTTTTCATTTGAGGCAAAAGAAATTCCCACCCACAAAAAAAAAACAAAACAGGAAATGCCCTGACAAAAAGTGCTAAAATAAGATAAAGTTTATATTTTTT
>NW_024615205.1:0-3432 GCF_008729295.1 Plectropomus leopardus
GGGAGGGCTGGTCAGGATGCTGACGGTGAAACTCCTCCACCAGTTGCGCATCCAGCACCTGTCGGGCCGGCACCCATGACCGCTCCTCCGGACCGTATCCCTCCCAGTCCACGAGGTACTGTAGGCCCCTTCCTCGGCGACGTGAGCGAAGCAGGCGACGCACGGTGTACGCCGGAGCCCCATAGATGATCTGAGGAGGCGGAGGCGGCTGGGAGACAGGCTGTAGAGGACTCTCTCTGACCGGCTTGATCCTAGAGACGTGGAACGTAGGATGAATCCGCATAGTGCGGGGCAGCCGGAGCCGGACCGCCACTGGATTGACGATGCCGTCTATAGGAAATGGGCCCACGAATTTGGGAGCCAACCTCCGGGAGTCCACCCTAAGGGGGAGATCCCTGGTGGAGAGCCACACCTTCTGTCCCACCCGGTAGGAGGGAGCTTGGGAACGGTGGCGGTTGGCAGCAGTAGCATATCGACCCGTGGCCCGCAGCAGTGCAGTTCTGGCCCGTGACCAGGTTTGGCGGCAGCGCCGGATGAAAGCCTCCACCGACGGGTACGCAGTTTCTTTCTCCTGGGCGGGAAACAGGGGGGGCTGGAAGCCGTAAGCACACTGGAACGGGGAGAGTCCTGTGGCGGAGCTGACGAGGGTGTTGTGTGCGTATTCGACCCACATGAGCTGCGAGGACCAGGAGGCAGGCTGAGTAGAGGCCATACATCGGAGTGCCGTCTCCATCTCCTGGTTCATCCTTTCAGATTGACCGTTGGATTTGGGGATGGTAACCAGAAGACAGGCTGGTGGAAGCTCCCAGGAGACGGCAAAATTCCCTCCAGAATGCCGACGTGAACTGGGGTCCATGATCAGACACCACTTCGGTGGGGAGACCGTGGAGTCTGAATATGTGGTCCAGCAATAGTCCAGCGGTCTCTTTGGCGGAGGGGAGCTTAGGCAGGGGCACAAAATGTGCCATCTTACTGAACCACTACCTACCACTGTCAGGATGGTGGTGTTTCCTCCCGACAGTGGTAGACCAGTAACAAAGTCCAGGGAGATATGGGACCACGGACGATGAGGCACAGGAAGGGGTCGTAGGAGGCCGGCAGGGGCTTGGCGAGGGGTCTTGTTCTGGTTACAGATGGGGCATGCATTCACAAAGTCTCTGGTGTCCTCGTCCAGGGTGGCCCACCAGAACCGTCGTTGTAGGACCTCCTTAGTCTGTGCAATCCCCGGGTGACAGGTGAGTCGGGAGTTATGGGCCCACTGCAGAACATCCGACCGGAATTCCTGAGGGACGAACAGGCGGTTCTGAGGACATGAGCTGGGCCCCGGCTGGTCCTCCAGTGCTAATTTTATTCGCTCCTCGATTTCCCAGGTGAGGGCGGCCAGGAGACGGGAGGCGGGAAGAATATTGTCAGAGCGGGGGGAGTCCTCCTCCCCCACCAGAAACTGTCTGGATAAGGCATCGGGTTTGACATTGCGGGAGCCGGGACGATATGAGAGAGTGAAGGCGAATCGGGCGAAGAAGAGGGCCCACCGGGCCTGGCGAGAATTCAGTCTTCTGGCGGAGCGAATGTACTCGAGGTTCTTATGATCCGTCCAGATGAGGAAAGGAACCCTAGTACCCTCCAGCCAGTGTCGCCACTCTTCTAATGCCAGTTTAACTGCCAGCAGTTCCCGATTACCAATGTCATAGTTTCTCTCAGCTGGAGACAGACATCGGGAGAAGAAGGCACAGGGGTGCAACTTTTCATCTTCAGCCGAGCGTTGGGAGAGCACAGCCCCCACCCCCACATCCGAGGCGTCGACCTCCACCACAAACTGTCTGTCCGGGTCAGGGATTAGGAGGATAGGAGCTGAGCTGAAGCGTTTCTTTAGATGCTGGAACGCATCTTCAGCAGCCGTGGTCCAGCGGAACTGGATCTTGGAGGAGGTGAGGGCAGTGAGAGGAGCGGCCACGGTGCTGTAACCTCGAATGAAACGTCTTTAAAAGTTGGCGAACCCCAGGAACCGTTGCAGCTGCTTGCGTGAGTCGGGTACAGGCCAGGAGGTCACAGCGGATACTTTGGTGGGGTCCATCTCCATGCGGTTGTGGCCGATGATGTAACCCAGGAAGGTGACAGAAGGGGCGTGAAACTCACATTTTTCAGCCTTTACAAACAGAGAGTTCTCCAAAAGGCGCTGCAGGACTGTCTGAACATGATGAACGTGCTCTTGCTTGGACTGGAAAAAAATCAAAATATTGTCAAGATAGACGAATACAAACTTGTTCAGCATCTCTCTGAGAACGTCGTTTATGAGGGCTTGGAAAACGGCTGGAGTGTTAGTGAGTCCAAATGGCATCACCAGATATTCGTAGTGTCCTGTGGGAGTGTTGAACGCCGTCTTCCACTCATCCCCCTCTCGGATGCGGACCAGATGGTAAGCGTTGCGGAGATCCAGTTTGGTGAAGTTGGTGGACCCCTGCAACAGTTCGAAGGCAGAGGCGATGAGGGGGAGAGGGTAGTGGTTCTTTACCGTGATTTCATTCAGACCCCTATAGTCCATGCAGGGTCTGAGTGAACCGTCTTTCTTGCCCACGAAGAAAAATCCAGCCCCAGCAGGCGACGAGGAGGGTCGAATGATACCGGAAGCCAAGGACTCGGAGATGTAGGTATCCATGGCCACCCTCTCAGGTGCGGACAGCGAGTAGAGGCGACCCTTGGGAGGAGCAGACCCAGGCAGGAGATCGATGACACAATCATATGGTCGATGAGGCGGTAGAGAGGTGGCTCTAGACTTGTTGAACACCTCCCGAAAATCGTGGTAATCAGGAGGCACCCGGAGAGGTCTGGAGAGGGACTGGAGTTAGCGGACGGCATGGGCGTGACCTTCTGTTGGAGGCATATCTGCTGGCAGGACAGACTCCATGACAGAACCGATCCCGTGGCCCAGTCTATGTGCGGGTTGTGGTGTCGAAGCCAAGGATATCCAAAGATCAGAAGTAGGTTGGGAGACCTCAGGATGTGAAACCTGATGGTCTCGTGGTGTTCCTCTGCCAGGAGCATGGAGAGGGGGGTGGTCTGATGAGTGACTGTTCCCAGGAGATGTCCATCCAGGGCGCGGGCCGGCACAGGACGAGGAAGAGGGACCTGCTCAATCCCCAGCTGATGGGCAAGTTCTTCGTCGATGAGGTTTACGTCGGCCCCAGAGTCAACGAAGGTAGCAAGGGTGTGAGATCCCTCTTTCAACAGGAGCTGGACGTGGAACAGAGGGCGAGGGTTAGGGACAGAGTTCTGGGAACGGCTCTGCAGGATGCCCCTCTCTACTGCTGAGCCCTCCCTTTTACCGGGCAGCTGGAGACAAAATGGCCGGCCCGGCCACAGTAAAGGCAGAGGTTTCCCCGTCGTC
Organism: Plectropomus leopardus; assembly: GCF_008729295.1. NCBI lineage: Eukaryota > Metazoa > Chordata > Actinopteri > Perciformes > Serranidae > Plectropomus > Plectropomus leopardus. The sequence goes on from NW_024615205.1 coordinate 3,386, forward strand.
GTCTCTCCCGCTCCTCAGGAGACAGCCGGGTATGGCCCACCTGCATG
>NW_024615206.1:0-1130 GCF_008729295.1 Plectropomus leopardus
GAATTGGAGAGAGAATTCCCCCTTGTCTGACCCCATTCCTGACCCCAAAAGGGGCAGAGACACAGTGACCCCATTTTACACGCATCGACTGGTTGGCATACCAGTAGGACAGAATTCTCACAATACATTTTGGTACACCTCTGCTATTATTATCATCATCATTATTACTATTATTGTTGTTGTTGTTATCAGAACCTAAGATGTGTCAATGATTGACAGCAACATTGATATTTTATACATTATTATTTTTTGTGCAGCGTCAAATACTGACACTTAGCGCTCTGCACAAGGAATGTGCTTTTCAAAATAAGGCTGTAAAATATTATACATTAATATGATTTTTTTTCACAGAGATTTTGCCATAATATCTAAAACTAGAGTAATTCTCTGGGTATATTAAGCCATTGTTGTAAATGTAAATATTGCTATAGGCTATGTCAAAAAATAGATATGATGCATCTAGTATAAAGTAGTGTTTAAAGTGTATAAGGCGGTTTAATATGTCGAGTATTATCCTTGTTACATTTACCAGAAAGTTTACTGTAGTGCTGTTTTAAAATGACATGATTTTGTCCACGTTGTCTATTTCAAGCAGTTAATCAAATTTCATTTTTACAGCATGAAAACACATAAAATGCAGCTCCAAGTGCTGAATATAAAACTGTTCAAACATGACAAGCAATAATTCAAACAAAAAGAAATAAATATAGTAATATGTAATTTTAAAGAGTTGTAGTGTATTATATGAAACTGCAATCTACAGGAGGACCACAGGAGGGCGATAAAGACCTTCAGCAACAGCTCTAAATGTGATCCATTCCGGAAAATATATTATAATAGATGTATTATAATATTAAAATATCAACTGTAAAGTAAAAGGAATATGATTTTTGAATGACTTAATTTATATATGAATAACTAAAATTTCTGCATTTCCTCAGGATTTAAGAATCTATCCATCTATCCATCTATCCATCTATCTATACGATACGATACGATACGATACGATACGATACGGTACGATACGATACGATACGGTACGATATACTTTATTGTCCCCATGGGGAAATTTGTTTTGGACTCGTATGCTGCGCACAACATGCCTCCACAGTGTGATAAAACAAACATAA
>NW_024615207.1:0-1149 GCF_008729295.1 Plectropomus leopardus
AAACAACTTTTCACCTGTTGTGATCAATCACAAGACCCCACAAATATGTCCTTATTTGGAAGGAGCCTCATTCCATGTTACTTTTAACCTGGGGCCGGTATTTTGTACGCGTGGCTTCAAGGTTTAACCGTCCCTAGACCTTTGACCTCGTTGCCTAACCAAAATAGGAACCTAAAGAAACAAAGCATAATACACCACAAAGGCAAAAGTAACCAGTAGATTATTATTGTGCATCTGCTCCGACCTGATTATGAAGTAGTGGCGGCGATAATTAATGAGTGGCAGGCTGCCACATGTAAACGTAGATAGCGGAAACTCTGTTAGACACAATATAAGGCCAGTATAAAGCAACTAGCAGTTGTGATTTCTAGCTCTGCTGACATCTTGTAAACAAAGCCGAACGTCGTGACGCACGACGTTAATTTGCGTTGTTGCGGAGGTCACACGTTCGAACGTCGGTTCCGTTCCCAAGTTAGGCTCAAAAAAAAAAAAAAAAAAAAGACCGTCCTGGCCGTCCGCAGTCAATCGTTACTCTCGTTTCTCAGTGGAGAAATTTATTTTCCGACATTTTTATCTGCATTGAACCTGCATTTACACCCCCCTAAATGCCTTCCATTTCGTGAACAGACCATAATCACCTCCATAGTGGGAGCAGCTGAACATAACATAAAGTACGCTGCTGGACCTCAGCACGGCAGTATTAATAAGATACCTGCTTTCGCCTAGTGGGTTTGCCTTCCATTTCGTTACTGCAGCCACGTTTCACCAAAGCCAATGTCACCGTTACCCGTCCCCCACACTTGTTAACTTGTTTGATACCTCCAAGCGTCAATTTGAGAAGAAAATAGACCTATGTTCTATGAATTATCCCATACAAACTGGTTGCTGTTTACACATTACGTTACCAGACATAAAAACTCAGGCAAAGATATTTAATTAAGGACGGCACCCATGACCGCTAGCATATTCCAGTGACTCACCGACAACGTTAGCATGAGGACTCACTCAGTTTTACTCGACATTACCAGCAAATAAAAAGCTAAACCTTTGAAACCCTCGATTATAAACTCTCAACTTCTAACTATGGCTCATATTTGACAGATTTTATATTACCTTTATCATGTCCAGAGCAGCCCAAACCCACAGACG
>NW_024615208.1:0-3138 GCF_008729295.1 Plectropomus leopardus
GAATAGGGCGCGAGAATTGTTGGATTATTGTCATTTTCATCCAGAATAAAAAGGTTGACAGTCACGTTGCTGCTGAGCGGAGGAACACCAGAGTCTGTGGCCTGAACTTTAAACTGAAACGTTTTTAACTCCTCATAGTTAAAAGACTGCAGGCTGACTATATCTCCAGTCTCTGAGTTGATGTTTACAACTGATGAAATTGGAAAACCTTTCGGATAATTATCAATTAATGAATAGGTTAATTCAGCATTTTCATTTGCATCTGCATCATGTGCAGTTGTCCTTGTAATAATTTCACCCACTTTACTATTCTCCCTCACGTAAATACTTATATTGGCCTCTGGGAAACGAGGCGCGTTGTCATTAATATCTGAAATGTGTACAGTGATTACGGCAGTGCTAGAAAGAGGTGGACTACCTTCATCCACAGCAGTAATGGTGACATTGTACTGTGACACAATCTCTCTGTCAAGGAGGCCATCAACTGTCAAAGAGTAATAGTTTTTGTAATTTGAAGTTAATGTGAAAGGAACGGAGTCTTTGATTTTACAAGCAGTGAGGCCATTTTGCCCTCCATCTTTATCAGTCACAGTCACCAAAGCAACAACTGTTCCAATTTCAGCACTTTCCTTCACTGGACTCATTAGTGAGGTTACAGAGATTTCTGGTGCATTGTCATTAACATCGACAACCTCGACCAGCACTTTAGAATAACCACTGCGAGGAGACATGCCCTGGTCTGTTGCTTGTACTCGTAATTCATATGCATTGCTTTCCTCATAATCCAAATTAGCCTTCACTGTGATTTCACCGCTCTCCGGACTAACAATGAATTTTTCAGGAGCGTTCACACTCCCCCTTTTCATTAAAGAATATCTGATGTCTGAATGTGGACCGTCATCTAAATCAGTTGCATTTAGTTTTAATACGGTTGTACCAATAGGTGAATTTTCTTTGACTCTTACTTTATAAAGCGGTTTGCTAAACGTAGGAGTGTTATCATTCGAGTCTATCACATTCACAAGAATCTGCATTGTACCAGACCGAGAGGGCTTTCCTCCGTCTACAGCGGTTAGTGTCAGTTTAACAGTGGGCTGTTTCTCTCTGTCTAAAGCTTTCTGCAGCACTAACTCAGCGGAAGCACCGTCTTCTCCGCTACTCACATCTACGGAAAAATGCTCGTTCGGACTTAACTTGTACGATTTCACAGAATTGCTGCCCGTGTCTGCATCTTGGGCTACTGGGAGCGGATACCTCTCTCCCGTTGAAGAAGACTCGGAGATATTAAACACATGGATTTGCTCGAGAAATGATGGTGCATTATCGTTGATGTCAAGAATACTGACCTCAATGCGATAAATATTAATTGGATTGCTCAGTAGTCCCTCTATATTTAATGAACACTTAGGCAAATTCGGACAAAGCTCCTCGCGGTCTATTCTCTCGTTCACAACGAGAGCCCCCGTTCTTAAATTCGCCTCGAAATATTTCTTACTGTATGCCGAAACAATCTGAAATCCCCGTTCCTCCAGTTGCTGTGAATGAATGTTTAAATCCTTAGCGAGATTCCCCACCACTGTGCCTTTGTCCACCTCCTCGGAAACAGAGTAGGAAATCTGAGCTGCAGACCAGTCACATAAACAAAGAAGAATGGCGCACAACATCCATTCGGTCTCTCTGTGCTGTTGTAGATTCATCCTTTTGTTTAGATGAGAGATTCAAGCAAACGAACGTCATTCATCCACAAAAACGGAAAAATATCCAAAAGACGGCCAAGCTTTCTTCTTTTAAATACCATCTCATAAGACCAAGTGATTTACTAACCCAGCCCCTCCGAAACGCACAGACTGATTCTTCTTTCACCGACAGTGGAGGAGGAGTTTAAGGTCATTAATGATCACTGTTCAATGTGTGGTCTCGAGCGACATCTTGCGTTCATTTGATAGACCACAACGAGTTCTTTACTAACCACACGACATTATTAATCGTTTCTTGAATAATAATATATGATCGGGTGATATGAATCAATATGTTCGGTCGCAAAAACAAAATAATAAGAACAGAGCAAGAGGCCAATTAGTTTGTGGATAAATTAATCAGAGATGCTGTAACTTGAAAGAGAGACATCAATATATTTATGACTGCAAAGTTCATAAGTTAATGAATTAAACGAATAAATGCATATGACAATTCCTAGCTCTTGCTATTGAGTATATTAAGGAAAATATTTCCACCACTTAAGGTTTTGAAAAAAAAAATCAACAAAGTAGTACAAACGAGCTGATCTTTTTGACAGAACTTTCCATGTCGTCCCTCCTTATTTTACATGTGCAGGTAAATTTTGATGGGCATAGCTATGATGATAAACATCTATGCCCATGTAATTCTAAAATATTTAGCCGCACTATAGTAACAACTCTTTCCCCCTTTTTCAAAATGTACAGACGCACAGACAGGCTGTGGCGCTTGATACCAGTTAGACATAAGTACACAAAGTCAAGCATGTGGAAGACGAAAGCACCAAGCACACAGAGAGACATCAGCACCATGGATAGCTCCTTTCCCATCTAGCAGTATGGGGCATAAAAACTGAGGATGTTTGCAGTATTTTAAACTTTTTATTTTGCCAGATGGTATATGATTATTTGTTGCCATCAGTGACAAACGTAACCACATTTGCCTTTAATGAAAGCCCCTCAAGCCATTTTTAAAAGACCAAACATGCCTTAATTAATAATCTTATTTTTTTGTAGCTCTTACCTTTTCTTTGTTGGGTAAAGTCTGAGTTCTGGTAAAAGTGTCTCCTCCGTTTATACTAATCAGCTCCGCATCTACAGGCGGAAACGGCGCGGGGAAAACCACCACGTCACTCTTGAGCGTGTCTGAGCTGAAACACACGTCATACTGCTGAGTAGCTTTGGAGTAAGACCAACTCCCGTCAGGGTGGGTGGTGATCATTGGGGCGCTGTACCTGCTGAAAGTGCCGTCTGTCCTGTGGCATTTGACAGCTATTAAAGTGATGAGGCTGAGCAGAAAGATCACTGACACCGCCACAATGGCGATCAGCAGATACAAGTTCAAATCCGAGAAGCTGTCCTCCTTTATGGGCACATGTCTGAACTGAGTCTGGATGTCAGC
>NW_024615209.1:0-1070 GCF_008729295.1 Plectropomus leopardus
AGTTAAAGATTTAAGATAGCATAAAGCTGCCACCACCTTTGTAAATCCGGTCTGGTCCGGCGTCAGAGGCAAGAGAACATACACCCCAAAGGCTAGGAATGCAATACACAAATAACCTTTATTAAGAGTACAAATTCATAAAAGCTGCGAGACAACCCCACACAGGACTCCCCATAGAGTCAACCACTAAATAATTTGACAGCCCTCCCCATCCCTTAACACACAACACTGCAGGTGAATTAAGATAACTTTGCTCACACCTTACAAAGATCCCTGCACACAGCACAGCAAAACAGCACTCTACACACTTCTAAAACACTATCAGAATGCACAGCACCCAATATGGACTGCTCCAAACTGTAGGCAGGTCAAACCCACTCCAAACAATAGGGGGAGGCAGAGGGCTAACAAAGTCACAGATACTGCCCCTAAAATGGGGCCCCGGCAGGGTGTCACGTCACTAAAATCTACCATTAACACAATAATAAATACACTTATAACAAACTCTGAAATATCACGTAACATTAGAAATTAACGGTTAAACTTATCTCGCCGGCCTGGCAACGACGCCCCCCCATAGGGTGTAAGTCTTGGATCCTCCCGTAGAGTCAGGAAGCGCACATGGGAAGAAACAGTCAATACAGCCAAGACGCCAAAGCAGTGACGGTGGATAACTTGCTTGCAGCGGCTGAACGGCTTGAAGCGTTTGTTGGGCAGGAGGGTTGCTGATCCGCCCAACGCTGCACAGGCACCTTCTACTCCCCGGTCCCTCGCTACCTAAAGGAGGCATCCAGCCTCCCCTCCTAACACAGGAACGGTTCCCCTACTCAACTGTCTTTGCTGCCGGCAACACTAAAGGTTGCGAACAGCACCCTCCCGCCACGGTGCCGCAGCCACGGACAAGAGTTCAGTCTTTCTCACGCCCCGTTCTCCCGTACTCTGCCCACCTTTGACTTAGTGTGCTCCCTCCCCCATCCGAGCACAGGTGACAGTCATCAGGTATGTGGGAATCCCTCCCCACACTTCTCCATAGGCAGAGGGTGACCCTCCCCCTATTTCCTCACTACACT
>NW_024615210.1:0-1151 GCF_008729295.1 Plectropomus leopardus
TGAATTTTCCCTGTAAATAATACCTCTGTGTGTGTCTCTCAGGTCAGGAGCGTATCGGCATCGATTCCCAGTACGAGCAGGAGGAGAAGGTCCAGTTTGTGATTGACATGGCCGGCAATGGCCCACGCTCTCCACAACATGCAGATGGACCTGTGTCCCAAAAGCTCCAGCATCTACCCCCAGATGGATCTGACAGGAGGGAGGAAACTGCTCAATTACATCCGTAGGGTCAGCTTCATTGGTAGGTTGAAAGACCCTTCTCTACTTCTGCCGTATGTTCAGGGATTAGCTGAAGAGAGTGCCCCCCCCAGTATGGGGACAATGCCAAAATGCAGATATGTTTAGCGATTAGCTGAAATACCATTGGAGTGTCGGACGGTAAACAGTGGCTAGACTGTAGAGACCATCGTTGTAGTTTAAGTTTGTAGTTGGAGCCGTATCGATCGGTCAAGGCTCCAATGTTACGGGGACACCTGGTCCCTCCCCCGGAGGCATTCCGGGAGGGGGGTGGAGCTTGTAGGCAAGTGTCTCTCGGGCGGGACTTTGGCCATAGAGACCAGTCGGACTTATCCCAAATAAGTAACATGCTGTCACCACCCAGTGGATCCATGGCCCGCAGGGTTGGAATCAGGGCTGGGCAGCCGGGCAGCATGAAGGGGAGGGTTCCCAGGACGTGCTGACCCCTGGCATCATCGATTCCTCCTTAGGGGCCATATCCCGTACATCCCGGGGGAGGATGTGGACAGGGAATCCAAGTGGTCCATGTTCAGTACCTCCATTGTGGAAGCGGCTGCTAAAAGCTGTGGTCCAAAGGTCGCCCGTGCCTGTCTTTGCTAGCAGCCTGGCATACCAAAACAAATACTTTGTTTTAGGTACTGCGGGTAGACACCAGTGGGGAGCAGGAAGCTGTCAGGCGTCAGACAGCAACCTACACACCTGCTGGTGGAAACCCAACAGAGAGGTGTTTTCCTAGACTGCACTTGGCCTGAAGGGCTGCAGCTGAGGCAGTCGCCAAAGCAAAAACTCGGGTGTTCGGGAGGCCACGAAGGAGGAAAGTGTTGCTGGGGAGAGGGACGTCTGGAGTGCTCTGCTCTGCCTGTTGTCCCCGTGACCCGGCCTCGAATAAAAGGCAGTAAATGGCACAGGTAACA
>NW_024615211.1:0-1788 GCF_008729295.1 Plectropomus leopardus
GATTCCAGCTATTTGCTGTACTTCACTACGGACTAAGTCAGCAGTTACCGCCCTCCCCAGATAGTAAGCACAGCTGTTAACCTTTTGAACCATGTGCAAATTGGTTTTATTTCTTTCAAAATTACTGGGAAAAAAAGGCAATTAGCAACTTGGTGAAAATTATACCATTAATTTCAATAAATGAGTAGATTTTGATTTTTTTTAGGGGGAAAAAATCTAAAAAACTATGTTTATAATCATAACAATTCAGTATTTATTTTAAATCACTTTTTCAGGTAATATACTTTTTTATTTTCATTTTTTAACTTTCAAGTACAATGTAAAAGGTAGATTTATTGTCAGTTTTCTTAAACATGGTTTAAGATGAAATGAAATTGAAGTTGCTCCTAAATCCTGCTACATCTTTTGGCGTCGAAGGAGGAGTTGAGGAGTTTCACACCCTGGGGAAAGAAGCTGCTCCGTAGTCTGGTGGTTCGGCTGGGGATACTTCTGTATCTTTTTGCAGATGGCAGCAGGGTGAACAGACTGTGGTTGTGGTGGCTGCTGTCTTTCAGTATCCTTTGGGCTCTTTGCAGACACCTCACTTCATCGAGGTCACTGATGCTCTGTAGATGGGAACCAGTGATGTTCTGGGCAGTTTTAATCATTTGCTGTAGAGCCTTCCTGTCCTGGGTCGTGCACAAACCATGCCAGTTCTTGATGTTTCCAGTCAGGATGCTTTCTATTGCTCCTCTGTAGAAGTTAACCACGATCCTGCTCTGGAATTTAGCCTTCCTAAGTTTCCGTAGGAAGTAGAGCCTTTTCTGTGCTTTTTTAACCTGGGTGGTGATGTGTGATGACCAAGATAGGTTCTCAGTGATCGCAATTCCAAGGAACCTATAGCTGTTCACCTGCTCCACCTCAGCTCCACTGATGTAGACAGGGGTGTGTGTCTTTGCCTCCTTCTTTCTAAAATCAGCAATCAGCTCCTTGGTTTTACTGACGTTGAGCAGTAGGTTGTTCTCTGTGCACCACTCTGCAAAATTGTGTATTTCCTCCCAGTATGAACTCTCATCGTTGTTTGTAATAAGGCCGATGATTATGGTGGTGCCGTCTGCATACTTCACAATAGAGTTCTCCTGATGTCTGGGAGTGCAGTCATGGGTGCACAGAACAGGAGAGGGCTCAGCACACAGCCCTGGGGGGCTCCAGTGTTGAGCACTAATCTAGAGGAGGTGTGACTGCCAACCCGAACTCTCTGGGGTCTGCATGTGAGGAAGTCCAGTGTCCAGGTGCAGAGTCTTGCACTGAAGCCCAGAGTGTTAAGTTTATCAACCAGCTTCATAGGTGAGATTTAGTTGAATGCTGAGCTGAAGTCAACAAACAGCATCCTGATGTAGCTGTTCTTATTCTCCAGGTGAGTGAAGACTGAGTGAAGAGCAGTAGATATGGCATCCTCTGTGGATCTGTTGGTTCTGTGGTTAGAACCAGTTTCTCAAAGCACTTCGTCAGGATGGGGGTAAGAGCCACAGGGTGGTAGTCATTAAGACTAAACACAATAATGATGTCTGTCTTGAGGCAGGAGTCTTGTGAGAACGAAATGTTAAAAATGTCAGTTATAACATTAACAAGGTGATCAGAACAAGTTTTTTGTACTCATCCAGGAATGTTGTCTGAGCCGGCGAACTTGTTTATATTCACTCTCAGCAGGAGTTTTCTCACATCTGCTGTGGTCACTGAGAGTGGCCGGTCCTCTGGAGACGGAGTAGACTTCACAGCTAAGTCTTTAGTGAGGAGGTTAGGGCGAGC
>NW_024615212.1:0-2163 GCF_008729295.1 Plectropomus leopardus
TGACAAGAGATGAGTTAATTTTTATGAGATTTTCATGTACAACTCCCCTTTTGTTTATTTTAGGATTAAACAAATGAAGTGGTCGGGGACAGACACTTCATTTGTTTAATACAAATGCTATTGGAATACATATTAAATTTGTCTTTAATGTCCTGACAGTATAAAAACATACAGTTAGACCATTTCCAGCCTTTCCCAGGTTCTAAACTGAAATCCGTAGGCTAACCATTTGAAGATTTAGCCCTGCCCTTTAATTGATGCCTTTCAATTATTCATTTCATATCTTTAGGGGGCTAGTTATCCAAGAGCTGCAAGATGGCTCGTTAATAAAGGGTCTTCCATTAACCTGTTCACTGGCAGTCCCTTCTCTTTTGATCTTTCTATCTCATTCCATCTTGATCTATAACTAAGTTTACACCACGGACTGTATGTAAAGATGGATGACGCCCACCCACCTCCATGCTTAAGCGAAGCTAAAATATCCTGGATACAGATGCAGCCATCTTGCGCTGGTGATGTGACATTGAGAGACGGAGTCTGTACAGTAGCAATATCTGTCCAACCAACTGTGAGCTTCCCCACTGAATGCGAGCACACAGATTGGCATACACAGCTGTCAGTCATGGCAGGAAATCCTTTTTGTAGAACTGAATAACTTAATTAAAACTGAACTTGTCATGAAAACAAACACTTGCGCAAACATCAGGGTGACAGTGACAGTGACAGAAACCATCTTTGGGAAAAAAATTTATTCAGCATGTACTTTGAGTTTTTACTTTGGCCTATGTCCATTCACTAATGTGGAGGTGCAGGCTTTATGAACTATACTGCAGAGTAGAATAATGGAACCCAACTTTGGCCATCAGAAACAATGGGTTTTACATTTGTAGCCCTGTGCCTCTTATTTCATTCTTTTATTTACAGAAATTAAAATGTTTGAAGTTGATAATAAATAATAGTCCATAAGGTGTAAATATGTTTTTAAAATGTTGTATTATAACATGTTAAAAAGTCATTCTATGTACAGTTAAAAAGTCAGAGGTTAAGGGGTGGTGTAAGTTTTAGAAAACATTTCATAGGGTTATAGGCACAAAGAGCAGGAGACAGTGTTAATTTTTGGTGCAGTGGAGCATCCTATCATTCTCTCATCTTTGTACCATCAGTCCTGAGCCAATCCTGTCCTCACCTTGTTCAGGTAGGAGGTGCTTAGCGTCAACTACTGCGTATCAAAGATGATAGCGGCAGAGCCGTTTTATCAGCGTCGAGCATGAGAGCTGTAAGCTTTAAAGTAAAAACACTCTAAACTCCCAAGACTGACGAAGAGTCGTTACATGGTTGAAGTGTGTGTACTCTGAGAAGCTGCCAGAGGTAAATTGATGTGTTTTATGTACTTACTGTTATTTGAAATGTGTAAAAACGAGCTAAAATGCTAATCGCTGCTAGCCGTTAGCTCAGCATGCTCATAGCCTGTTCATACTGTTGATTTTGCATTGCGGATAGCAATTGCTAACGGTGTCGTTTATATACTGTGGGTTTTCGCCACGAGCTAGCCTGTAGCGCTGATATTAAAAGGAGTTATTTGATTCAGGACTGGACATTTGCCATACAGGAGAGAGAGACTGTAGCTGCTGTACTGGAGAGCGTGTTTCCTGCCTCGTGGTGCTGCTCGCTTCACCTTGACCGCTGAAACATCATGCCCTCTGCCCTTTTTCCCCATCCCCCACATCTCTGACTGTTGGATTTGTAAGTACTTTTGCACGTGCACTTTTAGTTTGCGCTGTTAACTCAGTGAAACGGCCTTTTGTTTTTGGCCTTACCGCTCACGAGCATCGACCGGGCCTGCAACGTTTTATTTTATTTTTCATTTTCGTTAATAGCCCGGTGTGAGTGTGTGTGTGAGTGTGGGCTATGGACATTTTAGCTTATGGTCATTTTCATTCATTTTCACCTTCCTTCACTGATCTAATGTGGGTCAAACTGTGAGATCCTTGTGTGGGTTTTGGACATTGTTCCCAGTACACATTTAAAGGTCAACACTGAACCAGTTAACTAATTTGAATAACATTCCATAACTGTGTAATAAATAACTGTGACTGTTCAACTAATTCTGTGTTTAAATTATAAGGTTAATACTTTGTGGTTACTTAAAATACAGGTTAGTCA
>NW_024615213.1:0-3673 GCF_008729295.1 Plectropomus leopardus
CTCCTCTCTCCTGCTGCTGCTCCTGCTCCTCTCTCCTGCTGCTGCTCCTCCTTTCTCCTACTGCTGCTCCTCTCTCCTGCTGCTGCTCCTGCTCCTCTCTCCTGCTGCTGCTCCTCCTCTCTCCTGCTGCTGCTCCTCCTGCTCCTCTCTCTTGCTCCTCTCTCCTGCTGCTCCTGTTGTGAATGAACAGATGAAGGTCTTTTGAATCAGAAGCTGACCAGGTGTTACAGGTGTGTCTGCACCGTGTGCAGCTTCACCTGAACGTCGTTTTCACGCAATAAAGTTTCTTTTTGAAGATGGATGCAAAGTTCGAGTCTTTGTTCATAAAACTTCTCCTTCTCCTCCTCCTCCTCCTCCTGCAAACAAGTCATCTGTAAACATAAGATAAAAATCAATAAAGTAAACAGCTGAATGATCACACACACACACACACACACACACACACACCTGTCAGGTAAAATTACAAAGTAAAAAACAAATATTACTTTCAGATCCAACATGATTCATCTGAAACTCGCAGGTTTAACAGGACAATGTCTGTCCACACTGAGGACATCTGTCCACACTGAGGACATCTGTCCACACTGAGGATGTTGGCTAGTAATACAAGTCGTAGTACTAGTAGTAGCAGACAGCAGTAGTGATGCTGCAGTGCGTCCAGCAGGCGGTGCTGTGTGTTTGTCCTCTGTGGACTCTGTCCTCAAACCAAACTCCGTCAGTCCAGTCCCTGTAGAGTAGAAGTAGTAGTACAAGCAGTAGTACTACTGCTACTACTACTACTAACACTAGTAGTAGTAGTAGTAGTAATAGTAGCAGTAGTGGTAGTACTAGTAGTAGCAGTAGTAGTAGTAGTAGTAGTAGTAGTAGAAGTAATAGTAGCAGTAGTGGTAGTTGTAGTAGTAGTAGTAGTAGTAGTAGTAGAAGTAATAGTAGCAGTAGTGGTAGTGGTAGTAGTAGTAGTAGTAGTAGTAGAAGTAATAGTAGCAGTAGTGGTAGCACTAGTAGTAGTTGTTAAAGTGTTTGTAATTTTTTTACTCAAAATTTTTTGGGTATTTTTTTTTTCTTTACAAACTTTTGCCGATATTTTTTATCTTTGAATTTTTTGGGATGTTTCTATTTTTTATTTTTGGTGAGTTCCAGAAATTTTTATTTCTTAAAAACTTTTTTGGCAATATTTTTCTTTGAAAAATTTTGGTGGTGTTTTTCTCTTAACTTTTAGGTGATTTTTTCCCCCTAATCTGTCGTATTTTTTTCTATTTTTCTGTTATAATTTTTGGGCGTTTTTTTACTTTAATAGTCACTAAAGATTTTTGCCCTTTTTTTACTTTTAAAATTTTTGGTGATTTTTAAATAAAACATGCCTTCCAACATGCCTGCCTGCGTCCTGCCAAAATAAAGACACTAATAACACGTTCTAATGACACGTTCTAATAACATGTTCTAATAAGACATTGTTCTTATAACACATTGTTCTACATGTTCTAATATGGTCTAATAACATTTTGTTCTAATAACATGCTCTAATACGCTGTTCTAATCACACGTTCTAATAACACGTTCTAATAACACGTTCTAATAACACGTTCTAATAACACGTTCTAATCACACGTTCTAATGACATGTTGTTCTACTAACATGCTCACATGTTTATTATTGACGTGATCATTTTAAAGCAGCTGATCAAAGAGTTTGATCAGAGACACGGAGTTCGACCTGAGACTGACAGAAAATATTTACAACAAACAAATAAAAACACAAAATAACAAACAAACAAACATGCAGATAAACAGAAAAACAAACAAACACACAAACAGACAAAAACAAACAAACAAACACTAAACAAATAAACAAACGTGCTGACCAGCGGAGATTAAAACAGCCGACAGATTTTATTTGTGATACAAATACAGCAAAGCATTCTGGGTAAAATCACTAAAAGAACGTACCAACACATTTTTATTTGTTTTATGTTTTTAAGACGTCATGGGACCCGCAGGACAGACTGGGGACGTCACGGGACCCCGAAGATGGACCGTGGGCGTCTCGGGAACCGTAGGACAGACTGCGGACGTCACGGGACCCCGAGGATGGACCGTGGGCGTCTCGGGGACCGCAGGACAGACTATGGACTGTCTCCGCTCAGCACGCGTCTCCTTAATGTAGCGTCAGTAACGTTTAGTTTAAAGGACAAAAAACAGAGCAGTGAACTTTGTGGACATTTCGTCCCTCCTGGAGGACTATGGGTTTATGAAGTCCTACAGAATTATGAGGACCTGTCCTCTGACAGGACAGATACAACAACACAGCGTCCTGCTGGGAGGCTTATGAGGACATCCTGTCCTGCCTGAAGGGTTACAGAGACACGACATGATGTCAAGATGCTATGGGGACAAAATGTCCTGACACTGCAGACACAATGTCCTGATGAGAAGTTTACAGAGACACAACTTATGGACAAGATATTTATGAGAACACGTCCCAGTGACATGTTTGTGAGGACATGATGTCCGGACAAGATGTTTATGCGGACATGATGTCCTAATGAGATGTGTGTGAGGACACGACGTCCCGACGACATGTTTCTTAGGACATGGCATCCTGATGACATGTTTGTGAGGACACAATGTCCTAAAGAGATGTTTATGAGGACATGATGTCCTGATGAGATGTGTATGAGGACATGATGTCCTGACGAAATGTTTATGACATGATGTCCTAATGAGATGTTTATGAGGACATGATGTCTTGATTGATTATCCGGGACTTAATTGGTCTTTGACGTCCTACAGGAAGTTTGCAAGGACCTTCTGCAGGTGAATGAGGTCCCCTGGAGGACAATGAGGACGATGAGATCATGCTGTTACCACAGAACTGCCACAGTGACCCGTCTTTTGACCGACATGTCAGCAATGTATGTAAAAATGTCCAAAGGTGTCCCAGACGTCCTCCTCTGAGCTCTCAAAGCGTCCATCGGACCCAAACGTACTCACAGTTGTTGAGTTTTCTGTGGTTTGTCCATTGTCCTGTCCTCCGTCCCGCCGTCCTCAGCTGTTGGACGGTGGCTCCGGCTTCAGACGGATGGCCCAGGAGTTGGCGGACACAATGTCCCCCCGCCGATGAACACGGCAGGTGTACACGCCCTCGTTGAACTCGTTGGCGACGATGCGGAGGTCTCGGTCCTTCATGACGATGTAGCCGGGGATGGACGCCAGGATCTGCTCACCGTCTTTGTACCAGCTGCAGGAGACAGGAGACAGGAGACAGGAGACAGGAGACAGGACAGAGATGACTTTCCCTCCACCACAGGTGAAGAAGACGAGTCTGGTGTTAGGCGACCCCCCTGTCCTCGTCCTGTTTTTTTCCAGTCAAATATTAACAAGACTAACGAGTCCGTCTTTGTTAATTTAACCTATCAGTTTTTACGTATCTTTTTTATCCATCTTTTTTAACATATCCAGCTTTATTTATTTAACTTATCATTTTTTAATTATTTAATGCAACTATCTTTAATTATCTGTCCTTTTTTACATATCTATCTTTATTCATTTAACTAGTAAATGTTATTAATCTTTATTGATCCAGTCTTTTTTAACTTATCTATCTCTCTTTATTTATCTGTCATTAAATGACTTACCTATCTTTAAATAATGATTATCATATATAATACACGATA
>NW_024615214.1:0-2535 GCF_008729295.1 Plectropomus leopardus
ACAGCATCATTTCACAAGTACTGTTAGAGTTAAACTACACTGATAATAAATGAAAAGAACAGCGAAATTAGTTTACAGCTGCCAAATGCCATCTGGTCACTAGTGTGTATGCAGGTTTTTTTAAACACAGTTAATCTCACTGGAAATAGGCTATTGAATCCTCTCACATTGCCAGTACACCAGAGCTGTGTACACGGCGCTGCTGCAGACAAGTATTCCTTTCTGTGCTTTTTTTTTTTTTTGGTGTACATGAGGAAAAAGGTAACCCCTGCACACTTACTCTTCCATGGCACACAAGTTTGATTCAGACAATGCTCTGATCCTTCTTGAATTTTCATCAGGTTTAGTGTTTGAAAAGATGAAATCACATCTATATATATACATGATGCACATGAAGAGGCTGACGAGCTCTATGGTGGCAGGTGTGATTAACCATACTTTACTTCTTGTTATATATTTCTTACTTATTTGGTCTCTTTCAAACTTGGTGCCAACTACATTTGAAACGATGTTTGAATATTGCGGAGAGAGAGGATAATTTGTGTTAGAGTGTCATTGCATCTCCCAGGTAATACACTGAAATTAGGGTGTTCACACTGGGGTTGTGTTTCCATCAATGCAGATCAGAGCAGCAGGTGATAAATACCCATTACTACTGCACCTTTGACCTGGGAGTGAGGGCTGATTGTTACCTTTCCCATTATGTTAAACAGGGAGATGTTAGCGGGTGTTAGCAGTTTTTTTTTTGTGCAGTGGCAAAGAGCCTCTACAGTGTCCGCATCTTCCTGGCTTCTGACATTATTTTGGGAAATACCTGCAGTCATCCACAGGTAATGATATATTCAATTTTAATGCAAATATTAAAAAATTGAACTTTTTTTTCATGAGCCATTTATTAGGTACTTATGAAATGCAATGACTGGACACGCAGCTCTGTGTTGGATTAATGGTGTGTAATGTGTGCCCCACTGCTAGCTCAATATGGGCGTAAGAAAATACAGATACACTTAAGTACTGCGATACTATGTTTTGTGATACTGTATCAATTATCAAAAAGGTTACTGAATAATTGTTTACATATTTTGTTTTCTTAATTTATTTACCTAAAGAATCCTGCAAGCACTTTTTACTGATATAGACAAATGTTTATTCCTTTGCTCAGAATGCACAAACAGTAGTTCCATGATGTTGGATGTTACAGTGACTGTGATAAATGAAATGCAGACCCCACTGTTCAGAATGCATAAAGGAGTAAACCTATTTGGTGTATATGTGTACTTAATACTATGACAGCTTTCCTTACATTATATATTGTTTAAACTGCAATATCACATTGCTTACAGTATCATAAAATATATATATACATTGAATCATAACCCCTCTATTGTTATATGCAACATATTGCCAGATTCTTGCAATATTGAGTCCGATCGCCCAGTGTGTTAGACTGCATCCCACACTAGAGCCATTTTCCCACTGCACAAAAAACCCGCAAACAACCGCTATGAACATCTGTTGTTTTAATGTAATGAGAAAGGTAAAAATCGGCATTAACACCTGGATCACATGAGTCTGCAGGTATTTATCAGCACCTGTTCTGATTGGCATTGACGGGAACACAATACCTGAGTGAACGTGGTCCTTTTAGCCCCTTAACCAGCAAAATGCAATGACGCATCCCCACGCATTCCCACCCCTCTCCACCTAAGCAGCACTAAAACATCGATCCCAATTAGGCTACACTGAGTTTGAAAGAAAGACTGAACATGTAAAATATGTAAAGAGGTAACCACCGGCGAGTTTTAAAAGGCATCCATATATGCCGTTTCTACAGTTTCCAACCTGTTTTTCGACTGTCTGTGATTTTGAATGATACACCAAAAAAAAAAAAAAAAACATATGCACCAAAAGGCATACTCATCCCCTGCAGAGCCGTGTACACAGCTCTAGGAATGGGAGTCAATAGCCTATTTACCTGTGTTTAAAAAACCTGAATACGTGCTATAAATGTACTTATTTTAGTGGAAAGGGAGTACAAGGTAGACATCTACCTGATACCTTTTAAAAGTTATTGACTGATATAACACAGTACCAAATAGTATCGAAACCTACTCAGTCAAACAATAGCTGCATTCGATCTTTTCTGTAACTAGATCGAGGAAAAAAATATAAGTATAGACTTGCTTGCAGCCCATCAACTTCGGCATTCTTCAATTGAATGCAACATGTGATTGGCCTGCTAGTGCAGCAGTTTCAACCCATACAGTCAGTGATGTGGTGAAGTTAAAGGAATAGTTCGGGATGTTTGAAGTGGGGCAGTATGAGATACTTGCGTACACTCAGTGTATTACATGCAGTAGCTGGAGGTCAGCACTCCAGGTTTGCAGAAACAGATGGGGCGCACACCCCACAGCTCAACTTTACCATGCTGTATAGAGGGGTTCATATCAAAACTGACTTTAAAAAAAGGCCTACCTCACTAATTCACTAAAGCTTCTGAGTGATGTATCAAAACAGTTCAATTTAAAAAAGACG
>NW_024615215.1:0-1385 GCF_008729295.1 Plectropomus leopardus
AAAGTCCGAAAACAAGTAAAAAACAGACTAATAGCGTGGCCATTTGTACATGCATAGTTGTGCTGTGCAAGTGCAGTACTACCACTTGAAAGAAAAAAATAAACAAGAAAAGAAAAACCACAATAATAGCTAAAAACACAGAAAGTGGGTAAGAGCCGCTGTAACTGGCTGCCGCACTCACAGCGCCATCTTGATGCGCAATTGTCGGCCACACTGCCCCTCATGGCAGGGAGCGCAGCGCTATCCTGCCACATCTAGTTACCTGGTGGGAGAGGGTTTGACTCCTTCTATAATAATGCAAGGTAGTAAAATTATCAGCTTCACAGAATCTGATTTCCAGTTAAGGTTCATCGACTCTCTGTCTTTCCTCACCATGCATCTCAGAGCTATGCCCAAGGCGTTAGGTTTTGAGGATAAATCCAAGGGTCATTTTCCTCACAAATTCAGCTCGCAGGAGAGATTAAACTACACAGGTCCTTACCCGCCTCCCTCCGATTACGACGTAAAACGCATGTCCTCTGCTGAGCAGGAAGAGTTTTACAATTGGTACAGAGAGGTCTCTCAAGGTGTTTTTAACTTTGAAAAGGAGTCTCTGAGACCAATTTATCAGTGAAACGCGTGTGGATCCTTTTAGCTGCGTTACCATAGCCTCAGCATGTATGAAGGTGTTTCTCACCAATTTCCTGCCTGAAAAAACTCTGGCCGTACCTTCGCCAGACAACTACAGACGTCGATCCAAAACATACTCAAACGCATCCATCCAGTGGTTGGAGTGGGTAGCGCATTCTCAAAAAATCTCCATCGATCATGCTTTAAACCGGGGGGAACATCAGATTGGTCCATACTTTGACATAATGAGCAATGGGTCTGGGAGTTCCAGGGGTGCTTTTTTCACGGCTGCCCGATGTGCTACAGGCCCGATGAAATCTGTCCTCTGACAGAAGCTCCCTTTGGAGATCTAGTGAGGCGAGATTGCAGGAGTTGAGGAACGTTTATGGTGTCCGTACAATAGTGATGAGGGAGCATGTGTGGACGGAAATGAAAAAATCAAACGAGGCGGTAAAAACGTTCATGAAGAGCTACGTTTTTCCCGAACCCCTCTCCCCTTGCTCGGCTCTTTACGGAGGTCGAACTTCAGCCATAAGGTTAAGGTACAGTACACAACCCGACGAAAGCGTGCATTATGTAGCTGTAACCTCCCTCTATCCGTATGTCAATGCCACCTGCTCTTATCCTTTACATCACCCCGTCATAATCCACGAGGATTTTGATGACCCCCGCAAGTATTTTGGTCTGATACGCATCACTGTGTATCCGCCTCAGGGGCTCTTTTTTCCTGTTTTACCTTATAAAACATCTCGAGGTAAATTAGTGTTTACCCTCTG
>NW_024615216.1:0-2546 GCF_008729295.1 Plectropomus leopardus
CTGGTTTTAGAGTCATGGTCAGGGTAAGGGGTTGGGTTTGTTAAAGTTAAATTAGGGTGTGGTTTCACTAAATTTCAGGGAGAAAGTTTTACACTGTTTGTATAAAATATTTAAGAGATGCCTGTTAGGCCTTGGGGGTGAGGGAAGAAAACAGTGATCTCAGCCTATAATACTCAGCGTCTTTCTCTGTCTTCCCTCCAGGCTGTGATCAAGCTCAATTCTGCCTTATAAACAAATCATGTTTCAGTGCTTGTGACCTGCTGGTCCCATGGGACGGAAATTGAAGCATTAGGGTGAGATAGGGGTAAAGCACAAGAGCAGGCATGCGCACGGAAACATACTTTTACTGAGGCGTGCTGCACAGTTTAAAAGTGACTATGTAGGTGCACGAGCTTACAGGAGTTACAGGAAAGCTTTTCAGACACATCTGCATCAGTGGTTCCATCAGCTGTTAGTCCATATAATGTGCGCTCTCTCTCCTCAGACACAATTTCTCTTGGAATGCAATTCTAATATTTTAATTTGAATGGTGTCAAACATCCAGGTGTCTGTTCCCTGAAGTAACTCATTGTCTGCTCCATCATTAGCTGCCATAAAAAAGGTTGTCATGCATCTAAAAAGTAGCTCTGAAACTGTCCTGGCAATTTTCTGGTCTTTCTCAGCCTGTTTAGCTTGTCCACTGTATTAAGTAGCTCCCATTAGCACCAAGTTTAGCTGACACTTGCACTTACACTGACCAGATTAGAGGAATTAATTAGATTTTCAAATTTTTAATTTTTATTTTTTTCACTGGCACCTTCAAAATGTAAAACAAATTTTCAGAAGGTCATTTAGACAGACAGTTAGTTTGTTAGAGATTTATTTTGAACATGCCAAATAAAACAGGACAACAAAACAAATTAAAGCTGCAAGCAGCGATGAACGGGCCCTCGCACCTCCTCGCACATCGGGGCTATTTGCTGGAAAGGGCAACACTGCACGCAGCAGTAAATTAGTGTTTCTTCCATGTAGTGGTGGAGTCTGGATAATTGTGTCTTTAGGAGGGTGTTTGTGTCTCTCTTTGACACTGTCTGTGTGTGTGTGAGAGAGAGGGTCAGCTAAAGCTGCAGCTGTGATACATTTGAAAAGGTATCCAGCCTGTGTAATTGTGGAAAAGCCATATGTGGTCTAATCTGCTGCTTTTACAGTGCTGAGAGTAGTGTAAACAATGGAGTAAGACCGCACTCTGCTGGACAAACTGTAGAATGCAAACATTTGAAAACCACCCCAGCATCATTTTCTGTATTATAGTATTATGTATTATGTATATAGTCTCTGAACACAGTTTTCCCATCAGCGCATTTGGGAAAAAATATGTGCAGAGGCTGATTTGCTCCATTATGTGTGTAAAAGGCTCCTATCAGCTGTCAATATAGGTCTATTGAAAAATCAGTCAGGCTATAGCAGAAATGGCAAAAATTTGGGCAAAAACTTAATTAAAATTGGAAATGGTGGACCTTCTCCTGGGTTTAGGGCATGGCTCCAATAGGCTTTTTTGTAGTTCTTGGGCTTTTAAATATGTTTCTGAAGTTTCTAATCTCTAGGTTTAATAATGTTTCCTCCATGTAATGGTGGAGTCTGGATACTTGAGATGTATTTTAGAAGGGGTGTTTGTGTCTCTCTCTGACTCTCTGACTCTGTCTTTGTGTGTGTGTGTGTGTGTATGTGTGAGGATCAGCTAAAGCCGCAGCTGTGATACATCTGAAAAGGGATCCAGCCTGTGTGATTGTGGCAGAGCCCTATGTGGTCTAATATGCTGCTTTTACAGTGCTGACAGTAGTGTAAACAATGGAGTAAGAGCTCCATCTGCTAGACAACTATAGAATGCAACCATTTCAAAACAACCCAGCATCATTTTCTGCATTCTGTAAATTATTTCCCCGTTAATTTACAGTAAAATACTGGCAGCTACAGTTGCCAGCATGATACTGTTATTCTACAGTGTACCTACTGTAATCTACAACAACAGTTTATTACCGTAAAAGATATTACAGTAGTGTACTGTAGAAAATATATTCACTTTACAGTATGATACTGTAATATTTTTTACGGTAATAAACTGTTGTTGCATATTACAGTAGGTACACTGTAGAATAACAGTATCATGCTGGCAACTGTAGCTGCCAGTAGTTTACCGTAATTTAACAGGGAATTTGTTACCATTATTTTACAGTTCCTACTGTAAACTCTTTATGAGAGATTACCATAAACAGTTTTACTGTAAATGCAAAGTACTGTAGAATGGAATTTTTACAGTAACATTGCTATAGAGAAATGCCTCAGACAAGAGATGGTCTTACAACATTTATTAATGCCAAACATTTTCAGTCACTGAACAATTTAAGTAACGAGGAGGCCACACTGTATAAAATTACATACAGTAAAGTAATGAAAGACAGAGCCACTGATTATGGCACAGCTTAAAATAAAAGACAACTCAACATTACTGAACAGAGCTGAACACAACTATGAGTTCGCATATGCCTGACATGTGCAAATGTATTGCT
>NW_024615217.1:0-1353 GCF_008729295.1 Plectropomus leopardus
TAGAGAGGGAAAAATATAAGTTTATGTAAATAAATGAATAAATAAATAAACAGTTGTTGGGGGTCTTGAGCTCAGGCAAAGGTCAGTTGGGCTCGGCTCGCCAGTTCTCCTATTTTCACTCATTTCATTTGCCTTTTTTTTTTTTCACTCTTTAACACCTTAACTACGATATTTTTTACTCTGTCCTCAGATGCTCATATATCCTACATCTCCCATAATGCATCCTGAGAGCATCTGTTTTCACTGGCCCTCTCCGACCTCCTCACGCCTCCAGCTTGTTCATTTGTTCGCACTCAGACTTCGTTATGTTTCTCTCCAAACTTTTGCACGTTCAGCAGCCGAGACAGAAAACAGGAAGCCACTTTTCACCATAATTATCGAGTTTTATTCCCTGAGGGAAAAACGAAACATCCAGCCAGCAGTTTGTGAATGTTAGTCTGGTTTATAATCCCGTCTGCAGTAACTGAGACATCCAAAAACCCAAAAAACAGCTCGGTGTTACAGTCGGACAAAAGACAGAAAACTAAAAATATACAGTTTGTTTCTGCTGACAGGAAGTCACAAATCTGCCTCAGTATCTCTCTTCATCCCTCCATCTTTCTCTTGTTGTTACACTTTCTGTAAACTGGTCGTTGTAATTTGACTCATCTTCTCTCTTTACGCTTGTAAGAGGCGATATTTCGGGTGATTGTAAAAAGCCATATTTGTCCAAACTCCAATGGAAACACTTTTTTGTCTTTTCACGCCTACGTGGCCTTGGATTGAAATAATGACGGCTAGTGCGGCGGCTGCGAGAGAAATAAAGCTGCTGCTGTTTGAACATCCGTCGCCATGGTTACTGCGACGTTATCACCAGAGGAGAAGTCACATGACATCACTCGGAGGAAACACCGTCAGCTCCACGATGACTTTTATCCACATTTTGAAAATATCGCTGAAGTTTTGCACAAATCTGTGATGGAAATCCTGAATAAACAAAGAGTCAGTTAAACTGTAAAAACGGTTGTTTCATATAAAAAATATCGCTTTACCCTCGCAGTATGTTCATTTTTTGGAGACTTTGGACCCGGGACGTTATTGAGGTTTTAAAGACACGACAGAAATAAAACCATTAGGTCGAAATCCTTCACATATATTTTCTTTATCTCAGCTCCAAACTGTTCAGATAACACGAGTGATTCATGTTTGCAATTAAGCACATTTAACAATGAAAGTGTCGTTCGCTTTTTTGGGATAAAGTTACGTTTGTGGAACAAAATATTCTAAAATAAAGACTTTGGTGGCAGACATCCAGGAAAAACTGAAATGGTTATTATTTTGAACTGATATATCTGATATATATATATATAAATA
>NW_024615218.1:0-4314 GCF_008729295.1 Plectropomus leopardus
AAAATCTATTTGATTTTATAACAGACTTGTAAGGAATTGCATTTTTATTATTTTCATGATTCTTGCATTTGTCATCTGTACATTAAATTTCCTCCACAAATTACAGATTTTTTTTGCATATTTCAGTGATTATCATCGGTGAGAATTAATTATCCCTAAAACCTGCTTTTGCATTATACATTTGTCTTCTTCATGTAATTATTATAAAGGCTGCAGAGTAAATGGTTGCACTGACTGCATAGCTGTGTTTTCAGAAACGTTAATGATTAGATTTAGTCATTTAATTATGATCGAACTACAGTTTTCTTCTTTGTTGCATGAAACAGACATAAAAAGAGATCCTAAATTTTTATTATTTTTAATTTTATAATTATTATAAACTGCATTTTAAAAGGTTTACTTTCTACAGTGTAAGTGTGCTGCTGCAGCATATGACTGTAAAACATCTACAAATTATTCTAATCTATCAAAGAAATTCAAATAGGAAAAAGAAAAATCAACTCAAACAAAAGTCCAGCTTCCAAAATTTCCCCAGAGTGCGACCGGAAGAATAATTGAAAGTCCGTCAGATGATTTATGTTAGACTCCAAAATCTGCAGGTTTATCAGGACAGACGATGTTTATAAAATAATTTCAACAGCAACCAGCAGCTCATTCAGCCCCAAACCAGCAAACACCAGTAAAACCAGCAGCCAACAAGAGCTAAACCCTCCAACCAGCAGCCAGGGACACAAAAACAACCCGTCCGCCCGCTTCAGACGCACCAATCCAAAACCCAAACGCACCCAGACCAGAGGGAGGCAGAGGCAGCGAGAAAACCCCAAAAACCAGAGAGAGAAAGACAGAAGAGAGCCGAACCGAAGAGAGGAGCAAAAACACACAAAGACGGTCCTCCACTCTGTGCCGTAACGAGGACGGGACGGACGCACGGACAGGACGGACGGACGGAGGGACTGCTGGTTCAAACAAGGCCTGCAAAGACAGAAACACACACATTAACACACTCTGCAGACTGAGAGAACAACACCAACATACACCGGAAACACACTGAGACCAACAACACACTTCACGTCATTTCAAATAAACGCAGATACCCGAAACATCACAACACAATGAGATACTCGGAAATGTGGATACTTTGAAATAAACTGCAACTGATACTCGTGTACCATGAAATACTGAGAAGATACATTAAAGAGACAGCAGTCCGGGTCATATAACTTTAAAATAAATCAGTTTTTTTAAAGTGGTCTACAGCTAGAAAAATGTAAAAAAAAAAAAAAATTCAACATATTAGAAACAGCAGACCCAAAAATAGAGAGGAGCTGAGGGCCGAAAATAAATTACATAACATATATAAATGTCCCCTAAACCAATGATTAATACTAAAATCTGTGTGTGTGTGTGTGTGAGAGAGACAGAGTCCGCTGAGACGTGCAGCGACCCACTTTGAAGCTGTTTGAGGTGTAAAACCAGAAAACACCAACAGCTGAACCGAGCCGACGCTAACCCAGATATCAGGAGGACGTCCTGCTAAAACACCACTGCCTCTGACACACATGCACGCACGCACGCACGCACGCACACACACACACACACACACACACACACTCTCCTGTGTTTTAGTGTTTTAGCCTACAGTGTCTTTTAGAGTATTTCACAGAACAGTTCGGTCAAGAATAGTTATATTTCATATGTATTTCTGTATCACTGTAAATTTCCGCTTTCAGGCTATAATTCAACATCTCAGCATCTCCGAAATGTGTGTGTGCATGGGTCAGAGTTTCCCTACAGGTGCACATTTTCCTGCCAAGTTTGTTTTCATTGATCACCTAAATCATCATCTAAAGAAGTCACTTTCACCTCTGCAGATGTGTCTGTTTAAGACACTTTGGTGCTGTGAGGAGAAGCTGCGCTCTGTTTGTCTGTCTCACTGCGCTGCTGTCGGACCATCAGCTGTTTGATCCGCCATGATGAAATGCTGTGGCTGTCAAACACTCAGCTGTTCTACAGTCAAAGTCCTTCACTGTTTTACATGATTGTTCAACACTTTTGCCCAAGTTTTGGTCCGAACCGCGGTCGGCCGGTTAGTGGTGCCTGGCGTACAGGTACATGTGATAAATCAGTGGTAAAGGTGCTTGTTTACAGTTTGTAATGCTGTCTCACTAGCATTAAAGTTTACCTACCAATTTTTAACTATACAAATTAAGTTTTTGTGGAAAACAAACACAGTAAGTGAGAGAACAGGGATGGACAGTTTGACTGCAGTATATGGACGTCCCCTCTTTGACAGAAAAACATCGCACAAGGCTGCAAGTCCCCTCTTGGTACAAAAATCACACTTGCAGTAATATTGTAAAAGAAGACCTCAAAGGTACATTTTTAATTCTATTTTTAATGTTTCAAAATGACCATAAATAGAAGTCCACACTTGGATAGTCAAGCCTGACACTCCCTGTTGTTCATGTTGGAGTGTGTGTGTCTGCAGTAAGCTTTTACTAATGAGTTGATTTTAGCCAAAAATCGCTGCCAGAACCTCCATCAGCATTAACTCGCCGCTCAGTTAATGCTGAGTTCATCCAGCCGTACAGTCTGCACACAGAGAGCAGTCGAGCTGACAATGAAGGGTTAAAGCTGGATGTCAAACTATAAAACAGAGATGGTACTGGCCATAATTTAGTCTGATTGTTCCTCAGCATTTTTTTAAAAATAAGGCCTAGATCAAAACTTTATATTATATTAGAACTGAATATTTCAATATAACTAAGGGACTGTTTGTTATTTATGTGAGGAGAGCGGGTGGTGCAAAAAGCAGGAGGCATGTCCAATTACTTTTTTACTGGCCTCAGGAGAGGAGCATGAGACTTTTTTTTATTTATTAATTTTGCCGAACATTTTTTTAAAAATTATTTTTGCATTATTTAAATGCATTGCTTTTTTTCACTCTACTTTTTGGGGGATTTTTCAAGAAAACATTTTGAGGATTTCTTTTCCTTAAAACTTTACAATGACATTTGGAAGGCATGTTTTGACCATCTTCTTTTTTTTTTTCCTAAAATTTTTTGGGGATTTTTAAAGAAAACATGCTTTCCAAAGCTGCAAACTTTGACCTTTTTCTTTAAATTTTTTGAATAAAATGTTGTTTTTTTCTCTCTTACAATCACAAAAAATGACATCATTTACCAAAAATATAGTTGGATTTTCAAATTTGTAACAGTCCTTGAACATTATACAAGTATGTGAAACAATTCCATGACTTTTCCAAAACCTTCAGGGTATATTTAGTTTTCCAAAACCTTTCCAGGCCTGGAAATTGCTATTTGCAAATGCATTTACTTTTCCAGGTTTCAAATGACTATATAAACACTGAAATTATCATGTATCCACCAGGAGGAGACTCAAAACGACCACACAGAGATGCAAAGCAGCTGCAAAGAGACACAAACAGCTACAAAAGTGGGCAAAACAACCACAAAAATAGACACTAACTTACCTCAGTAAGACAAAGAAATAAATCAAACGGCGACAAAAAGACACAAAACAACCGCAGAGTTCATGTTATGTGGGAGAGGTGGTGGGGCCCTTTGCATTTGTGTGCCCAGGGGCCCAACCTTTCATAATCTGCCCATGGCCTTGGCCCCCTTTTTTATTTGAAAATGATTTTCACTGTTTCTTCTTTGTTATAACAAACCTTTGATCACATCAGCTTTCTAGATTTTCTTTCTATTCCAGCAGTACAGTAACTACTCGTTACTGCGTCCTTTAATGTGTACGTAAGTGGCAAAAAAAAGGTAATTAAGAGCAGGGTTCATATACATTTTTACCAATCAATTTCCAGGAGTTTTCCAGGACCTTGAGGCAAACTTTAAAGACCAAACATTATCTGAAATGACCATCGATACTCCTCATCGATTCTGCTTCATTATTATCCTACAGCTTTTTAAATATATATTATTATTTTTAAAAATATAACAGCTTTTCTTTTTTAGTTTTTAAAGCACTGCAGAGCTGCTCAGGAAGCTGTGCATGTTTCACCCTATCTGTGTGTGTGTGTGTGTGTGTGTGTCTGTGACTGACCTTTGGCCTGCTCCAGGTCCGAGCTCAGCTCCTGCTCTGATTGGTTGGGCGGTCTGTAGGGCGGAGGCTGTCTCATGGGGGGCGGGGCTGCAGCTGGTTTCTGCAGAGATGGAGACGAATTAAACGAAGGGTCGAGTCTAAACAGTCTGATGTCAAACACACACCACAGACAGAGGGCGTCCCTGTGTGTGTGTGTGTGTGTGTGTGTGTGTGTGTGTGTGTGTGTGTGTGTGTGTG
>NW_024615219.1:0-1299 GCF_008729295.1 Plectropomus leopardus
CTAATTAATTTGACAGCAAACCAAGTTGCCTAATTCTAAACTCCTTTGTAAAATTGAGGATCAGTTCATCAGGTGCCTCTGCTGCCTCACTTAAATGATAGCCTTAACAGGTCATTCAGCTTTAAGACCTGAATTGAGAATTGATGTCCACGCCTCAAATTTGTTCAGGGATTTGAAATGAAACCAAACTGCATTTCATTCGGGTTATCATGCTACTGACGTGACTTCTGACTGTTGTTGTGATCTTGCTACTGGAGGGCAGTTTAATTTTTAAAAAGCAGGAGACAGTTTAAAATTCATACATGGTTTTCAGTCTATGGTTGCAGATCCAAAATGCTTCCAGACATTACTTCGCAGATGATTTGGTGTAATGATTGTTCACTGTAAATTCTGAATTCATTCGGATTTATTGCAGATTGAATATTTTTTTTTCCTCTTCCTCTTTGAATTTCAGTTAAAAAGTGACAGCCCTATTGTCTCCCCTCTGCCTGCTCAACAACACACAAAAAAATCATGTGTTTCCTCTTGTCATTATTTTGTATCATGAAATTTGATGCAACAATATTTTGGCTCTTGCTGACAGCATGGCCGTTCATTAACACCAGACCCCTGCGGCGCCTCTGTGCCTCGCACGCATGCGCGCGCACGCACGCACACACGCACGCACGCGCACGCACGCGCGCACACACACACACACACACACACAGCAATGGAGAGGCCACCTAATGTGTTTCCCAACTGTAAGCTGTCACCCTCCAGCAGACATGTCTTTTTTATACAGTCCACTCCCCCATAAGAGTTTTGTCTTGTGTCTGACAGTAGGAATGACAGAAAGGCTGCAAAACAGTCAAGAAAAAAAGTTTCTGCAGACATTTAATCCTAGAAAGAAAAAATGAAGACAGCCAGGGCAGCAACTGAACTACAAAAAATAGTATGAATACTATAAGACCTTAAATCTTAATCAAGATTTTCCCATTTTACACCAGCAAATCTTAAACAGTACACTTCATCTACACAGAGGGGGAATGAAGGAGAGAAAAAGGAGATTGACATAAAGGTGTTTTTGGATCAAAATGTTGACTTTTGGGGTTTTATGGTGCAAGACAGCCGTTTTATCTCCTCTTCTTTCACGTTCCACTGAGCCTCATGCTTGTGTATCTGCTCTTTACAAGATTCAACCTCAGGCCAGCAGGGGTTGAACGCAGCTCTCCAGGCAAGAGGCTGGCTTGCGTTTTGTGTAAGCATATGACCAACACGTCTACGCCCCCTGATTATCCAGGGCTACAATGCAACCTTATT
>NW_024615220.1:0-1650 GCF_008729295.1 Plectropomus leopardus
GAGAGAAAACAGATAAACAGAATGTAAACAGCAGAATAAATAGTGCAAAAACAGAATAATCAGTAAATAAACAGTGTAAACAGTGTAGTGCAAAAATAGAATAACCAGTATATAAACTGTGTAAACAAAAACATTGTAGCAGCTGTGGGGGTTATTGCACAAATGAGAGGTAGAATTAATAACTTAACTCTCCTCAGGAGGGGAGAGAGGGGAGAGAGTTCAGCAGTCTCACAGCCTGATGGATGAAACTGTTGGTGAGTCTGGTAGTGCGGGAGCAGAGGCTCCTGTACCTCCTTCCAGAGGGCAGGAGGCTGAACAGATTGTGTGCGGGGTGGCTTGCGTCGCTCACAATTGTGGTGGCTTTTCGGGTGAGACGGGTGGTGTAGATGTCTTGCAGAGAGGGGAGTGGCGCCCCAACTTGCAAATATCACATGAAAATGTATTCATACAGTAGATAGCTAACTGATAAGATAGATGCTTAATGTAAGCTATAGCTAGCACCATTTCATTGACCATTTAAGGGGCTATCTTATCATGATGCTAGCTACCTCAAATGTGTTGCTGCTTTTTCTGCCTCCTGCAAGATGTTTTTTCTGTACATCAATTGTAAAACATTTTGAAGACCAAGTATTTATATCTGTTCTTGCTATTGGATTAGGATTTTTACAAGCTGTTGGCTCTTTTCATTTTAAATTTTTTTAAAATTTGAATGGGACTTTTTAAAAAAATATATATTCCCAAACTTCCCCAGTTTAACTTCCCATGGAAAGTTTCTGAACAATTTCCAGAAGTTTTCCGCCCCTTTGCAACTCCACTCACCATTACTCTCATAGGGTTTTAGAATAGAATACAATAGAATATGTTTAAGTGTCATTACGCCAATTTGTAAACTAAAAGAGATGAGAATATTTTAATTTAAAATTACAGTGATCAGTTAAGCAAAAAGTAATTAAAATACAACATATGGTTCTATTTTTCACTTTTTTTCCATCAAGACTCAATTCTAGCAAAGCTAGTTTAAGGTTGCCAGTTTGACTGAGTGCTGCTGTTGGCAACCAACACACTGAGACACCCAGTGCTTGAGGTCTCTAGCACAATAATGCAATGTATGTGCAATATTGTGTCAGGTGTAACTGGGATTATGTGAAGTGGTACATCTGATGTTGTTTTTGTTTAGACTTGCGTGTTTTGGTGTGATAATTTTAAATTTTGTGGAGCCATTATCTGTGCAGCGTTGAGAGACAAATTTCTCTATGAGGACAATTAAGTATATTGTATGTGTTTGGTGGTTAAGGTGGGGAGTGCTTGTTATCTATGAGGGGGGAAGGGGTGCTACAAAACTGGTAAGGCATTTTGGATACAACATAAGATGGAGACGTGCCAAATGGGTCTTATGGGTAAAGCTATTGATGTCATTACCTGCATGGGAGATAAAAGTGTGTTGTGCTCTCTCCACAGCAATCCTGCCACTTCGTTTTGCTGCACCTCCCAGTGGTCATTCAGCATCTTGAGTTCTGTCACACAGCTCTCTGCACACTGCTGCAGGTTAATTATTATTATTATTTTTATTTTTATTTTTTGCATTTTAAGGCATAATTTACTATGACTTTTTACATTTTATGTTATACTGTATACTACATTTCTCTACCA
>NW_024615221.1:0-1304 GCF_008729295.1 Plectropomus leopardus
CCTCTTTGAGTTGAGAATGTGAGCAAACAGCAGAAATGTTGAACACCATCAGAAAGCACCTCAAAGTCATTTGCAATTGGCAGCTTTTGAACCACTTAGTACTTCTTTGTAAGTTAGACAGCGCAGGACTTTGTTTGCCCTAGCTGGCTCCACAAAGACTGCAACTCAACATGGGTACCACGACAGTGGCGATCAACTAGCTTTGTTTACCCAGGCTTTCTCTCCCTCAGGCTCTGTGCAGGTCCCCAAGAAAGAAGACGTTTGGCATGCCGTTGCACTCTTGATGGGCAAAAAATAGATCGATGTGAAGAAAAGATTGCATCAAAAAAACCAGTGGTGGCTGTGGGTAATACAACCATGTGAGCATTGGTGGTTCACTGGCAAAATTCTCACCTGCCATGCAGGAGGCCCTGCATTTGATTCCCTGCCAATGCAGTTGTCAGTTGCTTCATTGACACTGTACCATAGGGCCTTTTATGTGAGCTCTGACACATCTGTCAGTGGGCAATAAGGAAATGGCTGTTGGCACTTTCCTTGCTCATTCTGACACAGACGAGGTTCAGTGGGTTCAAATAGCAATCTACCCTCCCAGTCAGGGAATTGAACCCCAGTCTCCCACGTGACAGGCAGGGATACTCACCACTATACTAACAAGGAGATGTCTGTGGGGAATAGCCCTCCATGGAGTAGACGCGGGTTCGATTCCCGGTCAGTGCAACACCTTTTGGCAAGACTGAAATTGCAGTGTCAGGTTTGTTATGTAGCACATAATTGCTTTCAAAAAATAATTAGGAGAAAACAGCCCAAATTTCCTTGCAGTTCCCGTGTCTGAGCTGCTCATTTCGACAGGTAAGACACACTTTGGGCCCTGACACACCGAGCCCACGGTCGTCCGACGCTCAATGTCAGACTGTTGGTGAGCATTTGTCGACCTAGGTTTGGCTGTGTCTTGCACCGTTGGCGCCAGTCAGCAATTGACGGGCCTTGTCCTTGTACGGGGAAAATTCAAAAAAATCATGGTCAGGCTGAGCCTTGCAAACACATATAACCCTTACCTGGGAGGGAATAAATCTGGCAGAGTGGTGCACAGAGAAGTACCTCCTGCTCAACATCAGCTGAACCACTGAGGCGACTGTTGATTGTAGAAAGAAGGAGGCAAAAACACAGACCCTGTCTGCATCAGTTGAGCTGAGGTGCAGCAGGTGAACAGCTGTACGTTCCTTAATATCACAGTCACTGAGAGCATATGTTGGTCATCACACATCACCATCCAGGCTAAAAGAAAAGGACAGAATAGGCTCTAC
>NW_024615222.1:0-1284 GCF_008729295.1 Plectropomus leopardus
CGTGCATACACCTGGAAGTTTGACTCACCGCCTTCTGCACCAAACAGGCACAAAATGCAGCTAAATTTAAGATCGGACCAAGCCTTTTCTTACCCTAGAAAAGCAGGGGGAAAGAGTCACAAGTGTTGCTTCTGGTGTGGTGTATGACGTGTCACCAACGCCAGCATCTTCTAATGCTCCTCTCCTGGGTATTAACTGCAAGAAGACAAAGAAGTTGTGCAACCATTGAGTCCATACAGCAGTAAAGACACACTTTAAACGACACTCTCTTTAAAAAAAGTGGGGGAAACAGTGCCACCACAATTCCACTTTTGGCCAAAAATATATTGCATCTGTAATAATAATCACTGCCATAGACAATGAATGGGAAAAGTTAGTAAAGTTAGTGATCACTATATCCGGCTCCTGCACGAAAGGTCCCCGGTTTCGAAACGGGCCGAAACATATGACACGTTTTGGAACAACTTGTTGTTTTAACTGTACAACGTGACCATAGGTTGCTTTCAGCACTTATTAACCACGCATGGAAGACTAATATCTGATTGTGGCTTGACACAGCATGTGTTTCTGTAGTGTAGTGGTTATCACGTTCGCCTCACACGCGAAAGGTCCCCGGTTCGAAACCAGGCAGAAACAATAAGAGATTTTCATTATCGTGTCTCAAACATCACACATGTCTGTGTGGCTTGATGTCCTGGCACCGAATGACTAACTGCTGCTGCTGGCAATGATCAAGAGGTCTGTAACTTCTAATGTGTCCCTAAACGTGGCCCTCAGGGGGAGTACATGTGTGGTGGTGTGCTGTTTGGCGGCATGTCGCAGAACATGGAAATGTACTGCTTGTATAAATCTGGTCAGGTGGTCCCACAGCTTTGATATAGAAAGGCTCCCATTGATATCACATTTCCGTAGTGTAGTGGTTATCACATTCGCCTCACACGCGAAAGGTCCCTGGTTCAAAACTGGGCGGAAACATTGATAGACTTTAATTATCATATCTCAAAAGACCACACATTTCCTGACGCCTCATGACGCCTCTGCTGGCGTTGATCAAGAGGTCTGTAACTTCCGATGCGTCCCTGAACGTGGCCCTCAGGGGGAGTACATGTGTGGTGGTGCTCTGCTGTTTGGTGGCATGTTGCAGAGCTGTAGAGCCTCGTGAGGAGTCGTAGGCTACAAAACTAAACAAACATATACTTCATTCACATTTACAACCACAGGGGACGCCGGTTATTCTTCTGGTCTTTGGTAAGTGCTCCTGTGTAGCCCGTATGCGATAAGGAC
>NW_024615223.1:0-4001 GCF_008729295.1 Plectropomus leopardus
GGGGTCCTGAGCTTCATCCACCATCAGCTGATTGAGCTGTCCAGAGACTGCCTGGAGAAAAGCAGAGAAGGCCTCATCACCTCCCGCTACTTCTACGAGCTCCAGGAGAACCTGGAGAAGCTGCTGCAAGATGTAAGTGGAGCAACAGCTTATTCACAAGCCTGCAAACACTCACCTCTATTCTCAAGTCAAGACTTTTCTTAGAAAGCAACAATTTCTAAAAGGCAACTATATTAGATGCAAAAACCCTGAGCTATCTAATATTCAACTTGCAACTTGATTGCACTACTAGTTAATTTCATATCAAAAAAAGGTTTCAAAAATATCTTAAAAAACAGCACATTAAAACTGTAAATAGAAAAGATTTTTCTTGAAGAGGGGAAAGGAAGAAATTTGTCCTTTATGATGGAATATTTGAAGAGAGGCTGCAGTAAACCTGATTATGGACAAGAATTACTTTAATATTAATGTTTTTTTTAATTAATTTATAAACGGCTATGGCAAGCTTTTTTATGTAGCACCATAAAACACAAAGGCCATTAACCCCTTGAAACCTGGAGTGACATCATTTGCTGCTTTCAGATGCCTTTCACAAGTATTTAAACCTTTGAACCTTACAAAGCAAATTAATGCCATCTCTTTCAGAAACAGGGAAAAAAGGCGATGAGCCACTTGGTAATAAATGTTTCACAACTGTAAAAAATAGTGCATTTACAAAAATGTACTTTTTCAAATCTAGGACAAAAAAAAGCTAGGTGAAACATATATAATAATTATCATAATTCCGTGTTTAAAATTAAGTTATTAGAATTTTAAACACCTTTTCCAGGTAATTTCTGTGGGGTTTAAACTATGTTTTTTTTATTATTATTATTTATTTTATTTTTGTTGACTAATTTTCACATAATTTTGTTGCACTTCTAATAATTTCTTGCAAAGTTTTGGTTAATTTCTTCTCTTGTTGCTACTTGTCTTCTCCTCAAATGACTAAATGGGATTTATTTGTGGCATAAAATACATTAAAACAACACAAAACAACAAACTCAGGAAAGAGAAAGTAAATAAACAAAATAAAATAATTAAAATATATAAAATTGAGGTAATTATCAAAACCCAGAGATAAAAATTACTGCTCATAGAGGTGTTTTCTTTGTCTCACTATAAATATATCTGCATCTTATTTGGAGATTCCTAAATTCTGATCTGTTTGAGGAATAAGTACAAAAAGAATCAGCAGGTGTTGTTTTGCTGAGCTCATAGGCTTCTCAGAAGTTTCCCTACTCTGAAAACAGATTAAATACGGAGTTGAGGCTTAAATTTGATCACTGAGATACATTTCTGAAATTATTTGGGCTCATTATCAGCCAATCAATGTTTCTTTTTGGTCTTACTGTAATCTCAAGAGCTGATTATTTCAGACACATTAAGATTGCTGCATTTTAAGATCTTGAATTAAGGTTGGGCTGAGACAAAAGGAAGGTTATTTCTCAGGAGTTGAATCAATGAAGTATGAGAAAATGGCCAGTATCTCATATTGATATTAAACTGAGCTCAATTGTGTCAAGGAGAAATAAGCTGGACAAAGAGGAGATTTGAATTTTCTTTTCCTCTGGGAACACACAGTACTCGTGACCAGTTCATCCTTTCACATTTTGACTCATCCTGGTAGGTGAGAAAGTGACTTAACTATTTAAATAAAGGCTGGCTTTGGGCTTTCAAGGTTTTCCAGAGAGCCAATATGACAGGCTTATCAAAACTAGTTGGAATGCAGCCTTTAAACATGTGATTTTCTTAAGTCAATTCCAGTTTGATTCTCTAAAATTACTTCCAGAAATCACATCTTTGTTCTCTCGTTAGCCTCTCTATATAAAATGAACAATAAATAGATTCTGCAGTGAGCAGTAAATTGACATTTCAGACACTTCTGAGTCAGCATCCTTTTGCGTCACCGCTGACAGATGTTGAGTTGCATGACTTACATTCACATCTGTCATAGGCAGAGCATTGTGTTCAGGCTGTGGATGCTTTTGATGCTGCATAAGATTCACAGCAGCACAGCAGAATTATGATAGTTAGGAGCAAATATAGAGTGTTCATCAGCAAATAGAGAGCAAATTCAGACTTTTTTTACAGCTCCTGTAGCAGCCCAATTAATTCCTAGAAATTAACTATGTAACTGGTCATTTAGAGGCAGGTTCCTGGAAAGGATATGCAAATTGGTGTGTTCAGTAATTGGTAAACTTCCAATTCATGAATTCCAATTAACTGCAAAAATTACCAGTGCAAGGTAGGTCGGCTGAATATAAATAAAATGTAGCAAGCCAATAGTTCAGTAAATATGAAAAACAGCTTTCAATACATATAACACATAAATATTTACTTAAAATGCAGTGATAGTAGTATTCAGTAGTATTCAGATTTTTGTGTGAAAGTAGTGAAAGTGAAAGTGAAAGTAGCAATACTACAGTGAATAGATCCTCCGGTACAAGTGAAAGTCCTGCAGTGAGCCCCTTGACAAGAAATGGACCCAAAATTAGCAAGAACTCAGTAAAACATTGCAAGACAATTACCTTAAAATAAGCAAAAAAATAAAAGAAATGAAGAAAAGAAAAGAAAAATTAAAAGAAATTAAGTGATTACCTTAAGAAAGCGTTCAAGATTTAATTAAAAAATATTTTTATTCTGTAGCTTCATTACAAATATATAATTATTAAGGATTAAGGATTATGAATATAGTTTTCTGGACATTTCTTTCTTATTTTTTTTATTTATTATTTTTTAATACAATCTAATAATCTCCCCAAGCAAATTTTCAATTCAGTTTCTTGTCACCTTTTGCTATTTTTTTTCTTTTTGCAATTTACATGTCTCTTGCCAAGTTGCTCTTTGGCTTTTTCCCATTTTTTGTCAAAAGCAATCATACTCCTTACACAGGATTTGGCCCATTTTACAAAAATGAATATTACCGCATTAGATTAATTATTAATGCATTCACATGTTCATGAATAAATAATCACATTCTGTAAAGTAAATAGTAACTAAAGTTATCAAATGAATGTAGTGGAGTTAAAGTCTTCATTCAATCTGGAGTTGAGTAGAAGTATGAAGTTAGCAAGAAATTAGTGTATTTAGAAATTTAGAAAATTTTAAAAAGCTAGGAAAAATGTAAAGGGTAAAAAAAGCTAGGGAAAGCTATTTTTACATTTATCATAATTACATATTTAAAATGATGTAAAAGTATACATTTTTAAGCACTTTTTCCAGGTCATTTCATTGTTGCAGTTGTTTTCTTTTTTATATCTTTTTTATTGTATTTTATTTTTTAATATTTACTAATTTTCAGGTAATTTTCTTTTTTATTAATTTCTTACTAATTTTCAGTTCACTTCCTTAATTGCTTTGTTCCCATGTTTCTGGAAGAAATCGAGCCAATTTACTCAGGTTTCAAAGGGATGAGTACAGTACTTAACTAAATGTACTTAGTTATTTTCAACCACTGCGTATATGGAACAGCTGCTTATAAACTCAACACATCTAAATGACCATCACTGCCACGAACCTTTGTCTTCACAATGAGGACCAAACTCCCCTGAATATTTTTAGGATTTTATGGATCCTTAACATTATCGCTGCTGTGTGAAAACTCTGTCCTGGATGAAGACATCATGACTGTGGCAGCTCGTCACGCTCAGTTTACTGTGGAACAACTCACGGCGTGACGCGCTCCTTCTTTCACTCATCATGGGTACAGCCGTCAACCGTGATGTCATAGGAAGGCACAAAGACTGCAGCGCAGGTGCAAACACATAAACTCCCTCACACATTCCTCTACACACAAACACTTGCTGTTTTTATACCAACAAACTCGCTAATTGCAGCTTGGCGTGATGGAGGCATTTCGGACAGTTTGGCTGTATCAACGTGAGTGTTTCTATGAACACAAGTATATTTACATGTGTGTGGCAGCGGTGACATCTCTATTAGCTCAGTTTTTCAGTGCC
>NW_024615224.1:0-2547 GCF_008729295.1 Plectropomus leopardus
TGGTGTTTTTTGGCCATTTTTGCATGTTTAAATGCTATGGTGTGTCTCAGCGCGCTATTTCATGCTGTTTTATGTTGATTTTAGTTGTTTTAAGCTGTTTTTGGGACATGTAATTTTTGACATTTTTGACAAACTATCGCCTTGCCTTTTTGGCCATTTTTGCAAAATAGTATAGACAAGTCACGTCAAGTCAAGTCAATTTTATTCATAAAACCCATTATCACAAAACATGTTTTTTCTCAGAGGGTTTTACAGCATATGACATCCCTCTGCCCTTAGACCCTCACATCACCGAAGGAAAAACTCTTGAAAAAGAACCCCCTTTACCGGGGGAAAAAAAGGAAAAAACCTCAGTTAGAGCGGCAGAGGATGATAAGGGACGCCTCTTTCAGGATGAACAGACATGCAATCATACATAACAAATGTATTACAATTATGAAATAAAGGAATGCGAAAGAGAGAGGGGAAGAGAGGGGCAGAGATGCACAGCATTAATGGAAACAAACACGTCATTATAATAATGATAGGTGTTAAATTATTTAATGCATTGTATGACAGCATGTGATGTTATATGCAAATATTGTGGTTGTTGATAAGAGTCCCATGTGTATATTGATAGTGGAGGTGTGTCACATAATAATGGCAGAAGAAGGTTACATCAAGCACGATCATGGCATCTGCGCAACCAGGACACACAAAACAGGCGTAACTTTAGACAGGACCAAAGCAATGGTAGACCATGATCAGGGCGAGCCGGGGGTAGAGTATCAGAGCAGCCACAGCAGGAGCATGACCAAAGGCAGGATCACAGCACCAGCACAGCTATCACCACGACCAGGCGCAGCAAAGATTACAGCTAGGATCTGGGAGAACTAAGGAAACAAGAGAGCAGGAATGCTCCGGAGAGGCAACGGAGTTAGCTTAGTGCAGTAAACAAACATGATTGTTTCAGATGGAGAGAGCAAAAGAAGGGAAAAACAAAGCCTTTCCTTTTGGGTGATTTTTTCAACATGCATTATTATAATGTTTTTAGCAGCTTTTGCAACATTCTATGCTATGGCACGTCTTGACACGCTATTTTATGCTGTTTTGAGGTTGTTTCGACAATATTTGAGATATGTCATTTTTTCACTTTTTTGCCATACTATAGCTTTGCTTTTTTGGTCATTTTTCGGACATTGTATATTATGGTGTTTTTTGGCCATTTTTGCATGTTTAAATGCTATGGTGTGTCTCAGCGCGCTATTTCATGCTGTTTTGAGGTGTTTAAAGCTGTTTTTGGGACATGTCATTTTTTGACATTTTTGCCATACTATAGCCTTGCTTTTTTTCGTCATTTTTGGACATGCTATATCATATTGTTTTTGGCCATTTGTGCATGTTTAAATGCTATGGTGTGTCTCAGCACGCTATTTTATGCAGTTTTGAGGTGTTCTAAGCTGTTTTTGGGACATGTCATTTTTTGACATTTTTGCCATACTATAGCCTTGCTTTTTTGGTCATTTTTCGGACATTGTATATTATGGTGTTTTTTGGACATTTTTGCATGTTTAAATGCTATGGTGTGTCTCAGCGCGCTATTTCATGCTGTTTTGAGGTGTTTAAAGCTGTTTTTGGGACATGTCATTTTTTGACATTTTTGCCATACTATAGCCTTGCTTTTTTTGTCATTTTTGGACATGCTATATCATATTGTTTTTGGCCATTTTTGCAACTTTCTATTCTATGGCATGTCTCGGGATGCTATTTTATGCAGTTTTGAGGTGTTCTAAGCTGTTTTTGGGACATGTTTTTTGACATTTTTGCCATACTATAGCCTTGCTTTTTTGGTCATTTTTCAGACATTGTATATTATGGTGTTTTTTGGCCATTTTTGCATGTTTAAATGCTATGGTGTGTCTCAGCACGGTATTTCATGCTGTTTTGAGGTGTTTAAAGCAGTTTTTGGGACATGTCATTTTTTCACATTTTTGCCATACTATAGTCTTGCTTTTTTTCGTCATTTTTCGGACATTGTATATTATGGTGTTTTTTGGCCATTTTTGCATGTTTAAATGCTATGGTGTGTCTCAGCACGCTATTTTATGCAGTTTTGAGGTGTTCTAAGCTGTTTTGGGGACATGTCATTTTTTGACATTTTTGCCTTGCTTTTTTGGTCATTTTTCGGACATTGTATATTATGGTGTTTTTTGGCCATTTTTGCATGTTTAAATGCTATGGTGTGTCTCAGCACGCTATTTCATGCTGTTTTGAGGTGATTTAAGCTGTTTTTGGGACATGTCATTTTTTCACATTTTTGCCATACTATAGCCTTGCTTTTTTTGTCATTTTTTGGACTTGCTATATCATGGTGTTTTTGGCCATTTGTGCATGTTTAAATGCTATGGTGTGTCTCAGTACTCTATTTTATGCAGTTTTGAGGTGATTTAAGCTGTTTTTGAGACATGTCATTTTTTGACATTTTTGCCATACTATAGCCTTGCTTTTTTGGTCATTTTTCGGACATTGTATATTATGGTGTTTTTTGGCCATTTTTGCATGTTTAAA
>NW_024615225.1:0-1736 GCF_008729295.1 Plectropomus leopardus
AGTTATCATAATGTGTCGTGGTGAGGC
This sequence comes from Plectropomus leopardus, assembly GCF_008729295.1. Taxonomy (NCBI): domain Eukaryota; kingdom Metazoa; phylum Chordata; class Actinopteri; order Perciformes; family Serranidae; genus Plectropomus; species Plectropomus leopardus. The sequence goes on from NW_024615225.1 coordinate 28, forward strand.
GTGTGTTCACGAGGTAATGTGAGGGGGAGAACCGACAACGCCATCTGAGGAATTGCGCCCCAGGAAATACCTCAAAATATTAAAGTTTGGATGATCAGTAAGGCACACAGATTTGTTTCTGAAACAGGACAGAAACGTATTTTCCAAATAAATCAAATATTTATTGATAATCAAAATAAACAGGCAGGGCTGGAACTGCAAAGGAAGAGGGAAAAATTAACTAGTCAAAATAAACTGAATCAATAAACAAACATTAAAGGGATTAAAAATATTTCTATTACAAAGTCATCTAAAAAAAGGCCTTAACAACTACAATCTAAAAACCAGAGATGTGGTAAAATATCAAAATAAAACTCAGCCCAACATAACCTACATAAAAGAGTGAGCAGAGGCCATCAGTGGGGGGGCAGACTACTATGGAGGGGTGCCTAAAGGTGCCACCACTACTCACTTCAGTGCAACACAGCAAACCTCACAGCAATCGTGTCCCAGTGCCCAGTGTGTAGGAACCTCACCCGGGGTGCCTAGCCTCCCCAACCAAATGGTGCTCCACTTCACTAAAAGAAAAATACTAATAACAAAATTAACAAATACAGCAACCCAATTGTTTTAATATATTCAAAGAAATCACTCAATAGAATGCAAAAGCAAATAAGAATAAGAAAGCAAAACTAAGTGCATAATACAAAGAGCAAAACAGGAAACCAAACAACAAAACAGAAGCAAAACAAGGGCAAAACAGCAGGAAATCACGTGAACCACCTGGATTACCAGCCCACTACAGCAGGAAGGCTCAGACACCACTGCTACCTCCAGCCTAGCAGAGAGAAAAAAGGGGGGTTTTAAATAAAAGTGCAGTGAAGAAATAAAACATGACAACTAAACTGAAAAGGGCTCCCATACCTACCAGTACAGCAAACAGCAGCCACCACACACAGGAACCAGCAGCCAAAAGAAACGAGCATGTGCTCACTCGTCCTTTATATAGGCTGGCTGTGACTAAGGGAGTGGCTACTGAGGTCAGTGGTACGTTCACAAGTGCTACTCAACAGTCAGGTGCTATATCTCACTACAATCATAAAGTAAATGAGTGACCTTGTTTGTACCTCAGACACCGAGTAACATCTTGAACTTGATGCAGAAGAAAACAGGAGCATAAGTAATGCTGTTTTTTTCAGGAATGTTCTTCTTTCATGATGCTCAAAAATGTCCCACTTTTCTCACGTGTTGGATACCAAACAGCAGACTTTTAAATTGTGATTAATTTCAAACTTCTATCGTTAATTGAGATTTATTGCATTTTTTTATTTGGCTTCGTGATGCACATTTTCACCATCACACCGATGACTACAGTGAAAAGATGCTCTGGGATACTTTTTCTGCAGTAGTGTGCAGCTGTGGAAACCACTGACCTGTTTCTTGAACTGTTGAAATTCCTCTGGGGTGAGGGAGTCAGCTTTCGCGATCAGAGGGATGACGTTGACTTTCTCGTGTAGCAGTTTCATAACTTTGATGTCCAAGGGCTTCAGTCTGCCTGAAGATAAAAATACAGCTTAGCATGTTGCTCAGCTGGTTGCAGCAAGTTGTGTTAAATCATTCTGAATCACTCTGTAGCCTGAAATAAGTATTGAATGTAAACGAATGCATTTATGTTATACCACGTGTCAGGTGACATACAGTACCTTTATTTTCTGACCGAGACTACTGTT
>NW_024615226.1:0-2474 GCF_008729295.1 Plectropomus leopardus
TTTAAGGCTTTTAAATACTTTTAAGACCCCACAGGTATGGTGGGCAATGTGCTGCTATGACAGTATGACAGGTAATAAAGCTTTGGTTCATGATGCATTAGGGCACAGAGACTCTGTGTTTAGCAATGTGACGATGCTTACATACCCATGTTCCAGGACACCCTGGGTGCGTTCGTGTCTGCACAAAGTATGAGAAGGGGAAGTGCTAGTTCAGACTACACACAGAAAAAGAAAAAAAGAATCCCATGTTTTTGTCAATATAGCAAAATGTAATTTAGCAAATTTGGGGAGTGGGAAAGTATTTTAAGACTGGCATTTCTCATGTAGTTTATTTAGTCCCAAATATTTAAAAGCAAAGGCCAAAGGAACAAACATTTGTGAGGAACAAGTCAAGACTGTGAGAAATTTTTTAATTTAAACTCTTCTAAACTCGTCAGTACTGAAAATGGACTTAAAGTATTTTGTGCTGTCATTTAATGTATTTTTAACATTTACACACATATACATACCAATGGAGCAACCAGCAAGAACAATCTGGGGTTCAGTAGTATTGTTCAAGGACTGGATGCGTCCACATGCGGAATGGAGGACCACTGACCTTCCAACTAGTGGACAACCCAATCTACCCCAACACCACAGCCAACATGTTAAATATATTATGATATTGCAGTTTCAAGTATAAGTATATTGTTTAACAGAGCAGAGGCACGTTATTTAATTAATCCAGAATCCAGTGCTGATGTTGCTGGTGCATTGGCTATTTTGCCAAATTTTGTAATTTGGAAAATTACTTTGTCAGATCCGTTTACTAAGCAACCAATGCCAGCTTAGTTACAGCTAGCATACTGTCTTTGCTTGCTCACACTTTACCACTTGAAAAATGCTCTGAATGTTTGTAGACTAGCTTGTCAATAATTTTCTCAGCTAATGTGATACATGATATAAACTTATGTTACACACAAGCAAATTTCATGACCTTTCCTGGCCTGAAAAAACAAGGTTGTGGGATTCCATGACCTAACCAGGTTTTCCATGAAGATGGGACCCCTACTTAATGTGCAGCTTTTAGCAACATGCACTTCATCTGCACTAATCTGTATATTACTAGTGTTTATGCAGTACACATAACCTTAAAGTCCCTTCCTAGTCTCTATTTTTAGCATTTTTTTCAACAGCCAAGCTATAGACTGAATCACAGTGACAACAACAAATGTCACCTCCTTGTAGAAAACTGACTACTGTTTTGAATCGGGGAGAAATATAAATTAAGCAAACTTCAGTCGTGGCTGTAACATATAAATATAGAGTTAAACATGGTTGTCTATCTTGTCTGACCTTTGTGTTGTGCTTATTTTATGATGTGTAGTTTGCCAATGTCTTTGATAAACCAATTCTACCGGCACTAAAGCTAAGCAATGTACTGTTGTGGATGAGGCCGCAGCAATACACATTTTACCCAAGTAAAAGAAATAGATATCACTCTAAGTGTATGCTGTATTTGAAAATTTGCTTCAATTTAATTTACACAATAGCTGATTGAGGCAGCAGTAGACCAGAAACTCTGCCATTCAGTTAAGTGAAATGATTTTCTCGATGGAGTCTGTTGTATTTGATGTAACGGTGTAGGTGGGCCTTTTTTAGGTGTTTAAAACAAATCAATGAAGGCAGAGTTTGCCCAGCACTATTTGATAATATGTATGTGATGCAGCGATTTTCTACCTGGAGGTTATTGTAAATAAACATTGTGATGTGGTCTATAAAATTCCCCCAGATTTTCAATTGAAATCACTTCATTACAAAGAGAAAAAGCATTGCCAAACATCATATCAAGTATCTGTAGGACATCTATTTATTTATGTGGTTGTTTTTACATTAATTTAATTTAATTGTGGTATTTTGTCATGATTGAGCTACTTTCTATTGCAAATATTTTATAATTAAGGTACTCAAAAAACAAGTAGTTACGAAAGAGTTAAGAGAAAACTAACTATTCGTTAATGGTCAGTTCTTGTGTAACTCCCAATCAAATGTCATACAGTAGCTATTCAGTAGTTAATAATATGTTAATTGATAATGATTTAAAGAACTGATGAGGAATGAATGAGTAACTAACTGTTAATTAATGGTCAATTCCTGAGTAATTTCCAAAATTAGTTGATTAGTAAAACGAGTGAGGGAACAAATAAGGGATGGCCTAATAACCAGTCAATCAATTGTTATTTACCAGATGTAATCACAGTGAAATGTAATCCCACCGGCCCCTGATGAGCCCAATAAGTAACATTTATCAATAATTAACAAATAAGCAACAATATATGCATGGTTGGAGGGGGCAGAGATCCTATTCAGGATGTCAGTGGCCCAAGAGCAGAAGCTAGTCCTGAGCCTCTCAGCACCAGCCCATTGCACCTGGCACTTTATCTTGACTGCAGCACAGAGAGAAAAGCATTTGGAACCCCAAGCAGATCAATGTG
>NW_024615227.1:0-2278 GCF_008729295.1 Plectropomus leopardus
TCTTATTTTATTCCTGTTTTTATTTATTTATTTTTTAAAACTTTTTTTTTGCTTATTACAGGTATTTTTTTTTAAACTAATAAATTTTAAACATATAAAATAAACTAACTAATTTTGAACTTACTAATTTTGGCTGCTTCCATGTTACTCAATGCCTTCTTTTTTATGTTTTTGAAAGAAATCAAACCAATTTGCTGAGGTTTCAAAGGGTTAACATATCAATCAAGTGTTGATTGATAGTAAAATGTTTCCTGTCAGTGTTTTACCATTTCATCTTGTGCTTTTGGATTAATATTACTGCTGCATTAATAAGAATGATGCATTGCTCTGCTGTAGGTGTTTGAGGCTTCACTTATTTTACCTCCTTTTTATGTTGGGTGGTTTAATCTACAGTGATACATCATATTCTATACGATTAACCACATATCTCTAAAACGTCAACTTCTCATGGTATCAGCTTTGTGACGATACATTTTCCAGCTGATCCAAGATGTTTTTTAAAAACTTTATTAAGTTTAAGAAGTAAGATGTTTTTGTCAGACAAAAGTAATGCAATAAAAAGTGCAATGTTTCCTTCTGGTATTTAGTGGCCTAAAAGTATAATGTTGCATACAATGTAAATACTCAAGCAGGCTACAGATAGTTTTAAGTAGTGCTTGAACCAATAATTAGCTATATTCCACAACAATTTGTCATATTGGAGTATCTATTTACATCTTTGTAGGAATAGTCACACTTCAGCTGTTCCCACCTGTCCCTCACCTTGTTGTCATGGTTCCCAGAGTGCATCTTGTTTGCGAGTACTTGTCACCTTGACATGTATATGAATAGTTTACTGTATATCAGATGTACTGAAAGATAGTTGGTCGAGGCTTGCAGTCTATTGGTTTATGAAGTCATGTGTATATGTATGTGCATGTATATGTATGTGCATGTACTGTATGTATAGGTGTGTATGCATCTACATTATATGTGTATGTATATATATGTATATATATTTTTTTTTGGGTGTAGTATTCCTTTAATCTTGTAGGTTTATGGCATTTCATATTTAGTGAGATTTGCATTAGCTTTGTCGTCACATCATCATCAACAGTACAGTTATGAGAATTAATGTAAGTGCTTTAATGTGACCTTGTTTTTCCCCTCTGGCAAACAACACAACTTTACTGTGCTTCACCATCCCAATACAGCAATACAGCAACCACAGAAAAATACATTCCAGCTGATTCGTCTTTTGGCAGTCGTTCAAATTTTACTTTATGGACCACTTGAGCGTTTCTGGGAGAAAGCTGGAGAACATCCAGGTTTTTTAAAAAAACTGGGACTTACTCACATTTATTTTACAACATGATGGCCTGTAGTAAAAAGAAAGCATCAACAGACAGTCTCATTACAAGATCAATTAAAGGGGAACTACAGTATTTCTCAACCTGAGCCCAATTTTCTTATGTTTGTCTAAGTATCTCAGCAATTTTTGAAACTGGCTCAGTACTGAGTGGGAGCGCTGCAGCCGGCAGACTATGGTGTAGCTACTCGGGCAGGTTCTCCATTAAAAGACTTTTATTTGCACTGACAGGTTCAGATTATTAATGTAAGTGCCTGACAACAGTACAGAAAGGACCCTACAGAGAAACTGATATTTTTCTGTACTTCTCATTTGTTTTGATCTGTTTTGTCTGACTGTAATCTCTGACTCTTTTCGGCAGTCAAACATCTTTGAAAATCTTTCAGATAAAAGTAAGATACACTTTCTGTACTCCAACACAACAACTCTCATTTAAGTTTCCACTGTTTTATTCCTGCATCAAGTCACTCTCACAAGATTTCAGAACAAGACTTTGATGAGATGTTTATGTCAAGGCTGCAGTTCTGGGAGGGTTTTGAGAACCAAAATCAGCACAACAGTTTAATAACTTGCTGCTTTTAACAATTTTTTAACATCCATACACATCAAGCAACCGTCATTAATACAAGAATAAAGAAAACTCACTGACATGAAGGAGTGGTCCGCCGCTCGACAAACAAACAGCTGAACGAATCAAAGGGGGGCTTTAAAAACTCCCTGATCTGACTATTGCTTCCAGCATGGCTCAAATTAAACAGACAATTAATGTTATCACTAATGTAACTAACATCAGTTTGTCCATGGAGGCCTGTAGATGCACAATAACTCTACAACACACTCAGTGCACAGTTTATTTTACTAAGGCTGGTAACAATTTAAATTCAAAAAGAAAAACCACTTGTGCAACATTTTGCCATGGTGTCTGGATGG
>NW_024615228.1:0-1263 GCF_008729295.1 Plectropomus leopardus
TGTGATCAGTGTGTCTGTGATCAGGTGTGATCAGTGTGTCTGTGATCAGTGTGTCTGTGATCAGGTGTGATCAGTGTGTCTGTGATCAGTCCAGGTCCGCTCTGCATCATCTCCTGGAAATGAACAAAAAAACAATAAATAACTTAAATGGCTGAACTATTAATGATTAGTCTATTTTAGTGATGTTGGTACTTTTTCTGTGAAAATGAAATACTAAATTACCACTAAATGTGCGACTTTTTTTGCATGTCATGCAACCTGAATTTTTAGTGTTGCTCTGTAATGAAGCAAAAGTATGTTTTTCTATGGCTGTCTCAGCAGAACGGCAGATTACTGAAATAACGACAGCTGCTGTCCATCACTGTCGGGGGGAGCGGACCATCGTGCTAATAACGATAAAATGTACCAAAAAACGAATAAATAAATGAAATCACAGTCAGCTCTGTTATTGATCTGCTGCTTCAGAGTTTTACCTGAAACTTTATTTTTATGACAAAATATATCTGAAAATCACAATAACATCCTAAAATAAAGAGACTTTAAAGCTTATCTCTGCTTCAGATCCTGTAAACTAATGCTAAATACCTCTGCATCTCTCTCTCACTCTCTTACACACACACACACACACACACACACACACACACACACACACACACACACACACACATATGGGTTCCCACTCGGACACAGCCATGATCAATACCCACTGAATTAGAGTGCTACTGATCTGATTAACTCCCCATTATTTTCTGCTGGCCCTTATTTAGGATGCATGATGAGAAAATATCCCACTTTCTTTTTTCTTTAAATGAAACACACACGTCCTGACGCAACCTTCGATTCATCTTCGCTGACGGCGAGGCCACCGCACTTCCTCCTTCAGAGGTTACAGCGAGCAGCAGCTTCCTCTTTCACCACATAAATCAGTGAGGAAGGAGCGCGGCGTTTAAAGGTGGATTTTGGAGAGGATCCCTGCAGAGACCGAGCTTTTTGTTTAAGAGTAAGATCCTTTTTGTTTCAGCAGAAATCTCAGAAATCACTAAACCCATCAGTCTCCTTTAAATAAACTGCCACATAAACGAGTACAGAACTGCATATTTTCATATATAACTGGGTGATTTAAGGGTTAATTTGAACCAAACCAGAGCTGGTGATTGTTAGAAAAGTAGAAGGACGAACCAAAAAACGGTTTCTGTGAGTTTTGTTTATGTCGAATGAAGTGAGTTTTATCATGATAAAATGAAGCTGTTTCTGGTTAAAGAT
>NW_024615229.1:0-1581 GCF_008729295.1 Plectropomus leopardus
GCAGAGTCGTCAGATGGCGCCACCAGGCGGCGTTTCGCTGCAGCTGCAGCTTCAACCAAAAACCACAGGTTTCACTTCCTGTTTCTGTCCCACACTTTAACCCTTTGACTGCTGGATCTGTGTCTTCTGCTGCCTTCAGCGATTTTTTCCAAACTTTTCAACCTCAGAAACCTGAAAAAAACTGCTTTGATTTTTTTCTCAAACATGAGGAAAACATAATGAGCAACTTGGCAAGAAACATTTGTGCAAAGTAGAATGGAATAAAACAAAATACATGCCCAGAAAAGGACATGAGATTCTCATAATTATATTCTTGAGGTATTTTTCTTGTCTCTTTTTGTTTTATTCTTTTCTTTTTTGCTTATTTTCGGGTGATTTCCTTGTAACTGTTTACTTATTTCTTGCTGATTTTTGGGCCATTTCTCATTAGTTTCTTTGAAATCATTCTCAAAACATAACGAGCAACTCAGCAAGAAACTTTCCCCCAAAATGGGAATAAAATAATGAAAATGAATATTAGGTAAATTATTAGATTTTGGCAAAAAAGGAAAAGAACTATATTGATAATTCTGAAAATTCTATATTTACATTTATTTCACAGAATAAGGATATTTCTTTTTTTTTTGGACTTTTCTTATCTCTTTTTATTTTGAACTTTCTTTCTCTCTCTTTTTTTCTTGTATTCAGTTAATTTTCTTCTTTCTTTATGTTTCGTTCTTTCTTTCTTTGTGCTTGTTTTAATTTTCTTGTCCCTTTTTTGTTTTTTACTTTTCTTTCTTCCTTTTCTTTTAGGACCCACAGCGTCAGCAGGACGTGTCTCTGCTCCTCGTCTCTTCCGGCTTGCAGGAGTGACGTCAGTCAGACCAGTTCAGACCAGTTCAGATAGGTTCCTCTCTTCTGTCCCTCCCCCGTCTGTCCCTGGGTCTCCCCCAGCCCCTGCTGACCCTGCAGGAGGAGGGGCGTCTCCTCTGTCTTTTGTTCTCAAGCCTCCGGCCAGCCAATCCTGACGCTCTGACGTAACAGCAGCGTGCCTGAATATCCCATCATGCCCCTGCAGCTCCGAGAACCTGAACCTGGTTCTCCTAAAACCCGATTTCAGCACCTCACACACTCTCCTCCCCGCTTAGATCATGTTTCTGACCAACGGCACAGCACACAGACCTCGTCCTGTTGCTCCCTGCAGCTCAGGAGGAGCACTCCGACTCCTCTGCTCCTCCTGCTGCCCCCCCAACCATCAGTGAGGAGGCTTAAAGGACACTTCCGTGGAAATACTCTGCAGGAGCACTCAAACCTTTGAATCAGCTCGCTGATTCATCTAATAAAATTGGAACGATACAGAGAAGATTAGCATGGCCCCTGCGCAAGGATGACACGCAAATTCGTGAAGCGTTCCTCATTTTGCCATAAAAATCAGATTTTCATCATTTTCTAAATGATTTTATGTGAATATTTCTGATTTCTGTTATTTTTAGGTGAAACAGCGACACCATGGCCACTGCCGGTACTACATATGCAGAGGAAACTGCACAAAAATTCCTTAAACTCTGATTATGTTCAGAAAACTCCTTAAACTCTGATTAT
>NW_024615230.1:0-2837 GCF_008729295.1 Plectropomus leopardus
GTTCAAGTTGTTTGTTCGTTAATTGCTTCAGGCTTTGGAGCTGTTGCTGTTGCCCCTACAGCGAGTCAGTTATTGTGAAATCATTATGTGATTTCCAGAGAATCTTTCTTTGTGCCTGATACCATTATCCTTTCAGCAGGTCGGTTAATAAGCAATCATTATTTAACTGATTCATTCGTTGATTCCACTTTCTCACGCTCAATATCTGCCACAAAACCTGTTTCGTTTCTTCTATCTGACTGAATGGCGAGCTTCAGTTTTGTCTCTAGTGTGTCTGTGTCGTCTGTCCTGTCTCCAGGTCTCCATGGTGCAGAGCAGGTCATGTGGTTCAGGTCTGTTCAGAGACACCAGGAAGCTGCTCAGCGTCCTCCTGGATCAGTATTCTACATGAATGTTTACATTCTATGTTTCATCCTGTAATTTTACTGTGTTGGTTGTTTTTGTTCCTGTCTAAAATTACAACTTTATTCTTGTAATATTAAGATTTTAATTTAATTCTCATAAAATTATGACTTTTTTCTCGTAAAACTACGACTTCATTCTCGTAATGTTACGACTCATCATATAACGACAAAACTGAAGCTCACCATTCAATCAGATAGAAGAAATGAAACAGGTCTTGTGGCAGAGGTTGAGTGTGAGAAAGTGGAATTAATAAATAAATCAATAAATTCATAAATTCACAATAATAGACCTGCTGAAAGGATAATGGCATCAGGCACAAAGAAAGATTCTCTGGAAATCACATAATGATTGCACAATAACTGACTCGCTGTAGGGACAACGGCAACAGCTACAAAGCCTGAAGCAATTAACGAACAAACAACTTGAACACTTAAGAAAAAAAGAGAAAAAGCAACATTTTTTGTGATGTGTTCAAACTTCTTTCACAAATGTTTAAATCTCTGGACCCCGAGCAAATTGATTTGATTTCTTTCAAAACTATGGGGGAAAAGGCAATGAGCTACTTTGCAAGAAATGTCCTGCAGCTTGCAAGAAATTAGTACACACGAGAAAAAGGCAAAAAGCCCAGAAAGCTAAATTTAAATCAAGTCACTTTGCTCAGGTCTCAGATGGTTAAACGTTGTGATTAATTAGAGTTATGATATAGTGATATCAGACACTATGGATGGTATACGTATGTTGTGTTTAACTTGACGTTTCTCTCCCTGCTGCTGTCAGTTATCATGTCAGTGAAAAATCCAGTAAATTTATGTTACTTGTACAGCAAAGTCTCTCCTGATTAATCTATATTTAGCTTTAGAGAGAACAGAGTCTGGAGTGGAAACCGTCACAATAAATGTGCATTTAGCCCAAAGAAATCATACAGAATACTAAAACTTTATGATTAACCACAACTCATGTTAGGGAATATTTAAGTACCACACTGTGTGTACACAAGATGGAGTTCAAATGCATTCAGACAAACATATATTAACATTATTCTTTGTAGGGCAAAACATTGTGAGGCTTGACATTTATTTAACCCTTTGCTTTGTTTCAAGCTGGCACAGTAAAATGCACAATATTGATGCTAAAGCTACTCTGCCATTGCACAACACCAAACCAAAAGGTTATTTTATGCTTCATCAGTTCTGAAGCCAAAACATGAAGAAAATACAGGAAGTAATGCTCTTGTTTGCATGTGTGTCTTCCACAGAACTGAAACAAACATGGAAACATCTACCTGCCCTCTTTCACAGCTGTTAAATCTAAAAGAACTGATTTTTATCAAAGGAATATTTTGGCCTCTGCTTGCTGTGTTTTTTGTGGTAAACACAGTGTTGCAACATGATTACTGTGTTTTAGGTCTCCACCAGTGAGGTTAAATGTGATGTTGATACAGATAATTAAACTTTACTTGTATTTACATCACATTTAAAACTTACTAAAACTGATTTTAAACTCAATTTGAAATCATTTCAAATGACCTTTTATCTTTGCACCTCTCATCTGCACTTTTGCTATTTCCTGAAACAGAGAGCCAAAGTGAAACAAAATCTTTTCGGAACTCACTCTCATCAACATGTGCAATGACTTAGAAAGATCTATTTAATGGGACCTGTAGTTTGTTTTTATACGATTACAAGCATTTGAACTTCTAACGAGAGCTGTAGCCTGAGGTATTATTTTCTTTAACCACATAAATCATGATTAATATTCTGCATAAAAGTGTGAAATAAGCTGCTGATTTTGCTCAGTGCCACAGAGGAAAACCAAATTTGACATATTTAGTAGAGAAGGGCAGAGTCCATTGGGGCATGTTTGTGCTACATGTGGAAAACTGTGGTTTGTTTCAATAAAATTTACCAACTACAGCTGTGAGGGACCTTTTTAGGTTGTCCTGGACAGACAGACATGCAATAAATGCTGTGGGGACAGGTATGAAGGAGTTTTAGGGCCACATTGAGGATTTTTTTTTTTTTTCAGATTTCAGAAGTTTCAGTTTTATGAGGTAAAAAGTGATCATTTAATGAGAACAAAGTTGAATTTTTACAAGAAAGGGGATATTATATTACAGAAATAAACATATTGCCAGCAAACTATAAAAGAGACGAGAGCACATGATCAAAAGGACACCTGAAGCATTTTTTTTCTTAAGCTACGTTTAAGAAAAAATGACAAATAAATCTACCTCCCTCTTCTGTTGACTGTGTGACACGACATCAGTGACAATAGCTGCAAAGGAGGCTGCCTGTGCTCTCGCATCTTTTATAGTTTGTTGGCAATGTTTATTTCTGTAATATAATATGCCCTTGCTTGTAAAAATCCGACTTTATTCTCTGAAATTCTAACTTTTTATCTTGTAAAATTGTGTATGCACAATATTGATGCTA
>NW_024615231.1:0-1061 GCF_008729295.1 Plectropomus leopardus
AGTACTGAATCTGAGATCCAGTACACAGAACAGTACCTGGTCTCTGATCCAGTACACAGAACAGTACCCAGTCTGAGATCCAGTGCACAGAACAGTACCTGGTCTCTGATCCAGTACACAGAACAGTACCTGGTCTCTAATCCAGTACCCAGAACAGTACCTGGTCTCTGATCCAGTACACAGAACAGTACTGAGTCTGAGATCCAGTACCCAGAACAGTACCTGGTCTCTGATCCAGTACACAGAACAGTACTGAATCTGAGATCCAGTACACAGAACAGTACCTGCTCTCTGATCCAGTACACAGAACAGTACCCAGTCTGAGATCCAGTACCCAGAACAGTACCTGGACTCTGATCCAGTACCCAGAACAGTATCTGGTCTCTGATCCAGTACACAGAACAGTACTGAGTGCATTTTTCTTTTGTTATTGTTGTGTGTTTGTATGTTTGTTTTTTTCTATGTTTATCTCATTGTTGTTGTTGTTGTTGTTGTTGTTTTCGTTCTTGTAGAAACTGAATGATGAGTCGATCATGAGGAGTCTTCTGGAAATCAAAACTCCGTTTCGCTCGATTGCTCGAAGTTACATCCTGACGACACCTGAGAGCTCCAATATCGGAATACTGGAGGTATACCTGTCTGTCTGTCTGTCTGTCTACCCTCACCTGTCTGTCTGTCTGTCTGTCTGTTTACCCTCACCTGTCTGTATGTTTACCCTCTACAATTCTACAATTTCATTTGGCAGACGCTTTTATCCAAAGTGACGTACAACACAAGCAAGAATTTAGACTTAAGGAAAAAACCCTTAGTAAGTGCAAAAAGTGCTTCAGGTGCAGGTGTGATTGGTCACAGGTATTGCCGTCTAGTGGCAGAAGAAGTTTTTGGAAACCAAAGTAATAACCAGTAGCGATCTCAGCATCTGAGATTCAACAATCTCAGTGTCACTACTTACGATGACAATCAACATACAACATCACACAACTTTGTCAGTGCTAGATAATCATTAGGTGCTGGGTTTTGGACCATCTGACTTAATCTACCCCAAAGGGCGAAGAGGAGAA
>NW_024615232.1:0-1176 GCF_008729295.1 Plectropomus leopardus
GTCTAGTTTAACAGTTTTAGGAGTTCTACTGATAAACTCATCACATCCTGATAACATGAAGTTTCTTTTGCAGAACTGCAAATAAATTACTGAAGTGGTTTACTTCTACTTGAGTATAACAGTCTCATACACTCCTCACAATAATCAATTTACACACCCTGCACACTTACAGTTTTACTGTCTGAGAGTAATTATCGCTCCTTATTATGTATTTATCTATTGGCTGCAAAGCCAAAATAAGAAATCATATTCATAATTTGGTAAAAATTAATTTAAGACAGACTACAGAGGTTTATCCTCACCTCTGTACTAACAGATTGTATGTGAGAGTGGAATATCACTCCTCAACCAACAAATTATTGAAAGGAAGAAATTACCCAAAAGAAGTATTAACCATTTAGATCTAAACCCTAAAATACTGGAAAATAAGTTTTAAATCATCATTGTATGAAACTGACTCACCTGAGCTGTGAGATATGAGGCAGACACTGTAGGAAACTCCTCACTTCACTCTCTTCATCTGAGCAGCCTGTCAGCTTCACTGGTTTCTTCTCTGGTTGGAGTTTCAGCACTTCCAGGAGGATGGAGGACTTTCTCTCTGAGAGGTTTATGATCCAGACTGCAGGAGCTGACTGGAAAACTGACTGTAATGATGGAAGGACACTCAGGCCTCTTTTAGTCTCATAGTCCTTCAGGTGGGAGCACAGATCCAGCAGGAAATCACACTGATGTTTTTGATCATCATCATAGATGTGATTTAAAGGGAATGTCTCATATGTGCACACTGATGATAACAGCTGCAGTATCTTCTCTCCTGTCTGCTGTTCTCTCTCTGCTTCTGCACAGAGCAGATTCACAAACAACTTGACTTTATCTGAGTATCTGAACCAGGGAGAGAAACTGCAACGAGAAATGAATATTTTGTTAAGATCTGATGTCACAAGAACCAAAAGAACTACACATCACTGATATGGAGTGTATTTACTTAAAGCGAAAAATACCCGATAATGAGCAAAATACAGTAAAATCTAACAACCTAAAATTCATGTAACATAGTAGCTGCTGATTTTACTCAACTTATCCTTCAACTCCAAAGATGTAGCAGGATCAAGGACAAAAGTAATTCTGCTTTTTAAACTTGGTTTAAAAAATGACCAATAAATCCACCTTCTACCT
>NW_024615233.1:0-1205 GCF_008729295.1 Plectropomus leopardus
CAGTACTCTCTGTACTCACAGTACCCACAGTACTCTCAGTACTCTCTGTACTCTCTGTACTCACAGTACTCTCAGTACTCTCTGTACTCACAGTACTCACAGTACTTTCAGTACATGCAGTATTCTCAGTATTTACAGTACTCACATTACTGTCAGTACTCTCAGTACATGCAGTATTCTCAGTATTCAAAGTACTCTCAGTGCTCACAGTACTCTCAGTATTCACAGTACTTGCAGTATTCTCAGTACTCAGTACTTGCAGTACTCCCTCCTGAAGTGCTGTACCTGTTCAGGGACCTGATGACGCCGACCACAGGGTCGTCGAGGACGTCAGCCGCCGTCCTGCTGGTCTGCGGTGAACCCAGTGGGGGGGCAGAGTGGACCAGCTTCCTGGATCTGGGACGAGCTGAGAGGCGTTCCTGCAGGGCGGGACCCTGAACAGGACAGGAAGTGGAGGACAGAGACGGGAGAGGAGTCAGGACATCATGCTGCCTTCACGCGCTCCTCGGAAATATCGTGTTCTGTGCGTAGTCTCGAGCTCATGATCGTGCTCAGAGTCAGACACGTCCTGCAGGGACAGGCTGTCCTCAAATCTCTGAGGACCACAGGGAACCCACCAAGGACACGCCCAGGAAGTGACATCGCTGCTGCAGCTCCTCACTGACCGATGACAGGAGACGACACACCTGATCTGCACACACCTGCACACACACACGCACACACGTACAGACACACGCACACACACACACACGTACAGACACACACGCACACACACACACACACACACGTCCAGACACACGCACAGACAAACACGCACACACACACACACACGTCCAGACACACGCACAGACACACACGCACACACACACACACACACACACACATGTACAGACACACACGCACAGACACACACGCACACACGTACAGACACACACGCACACGTACAGACACGCACACACGTACAGACACACACACATGCACACACATGCACACACACACACACACACACACACATGCACACACACACACACACACACACACACACACATGCACACACACACACACACATACACACACATGTATAGACACACATCAGAAACACTTTAGCTGTTCGGGATCATGACACAAGTTCAGTAGCTCACATACACACGTATAAATACACCACAGATACTGCAGTGTGTGTGTGTACCTGTGTGTGTGTGTGT
>NW_024615234.1:0-2980 GCF_008729295.1 Plectropomus leopardus
TTTTCTCTTGGTTGCTGCAAGTAGAAAAAACTCTCACCCTCCCAGGGTGAGTGCTATGTTCAGAATTCTTAAAAGCAACTCAATAAACAGCAAATAACTGAATGTCCACACAGAATTTAGAATTTAGAATCCAAACCTTTTAGTGAATCTTTTCAAGCAAGCAATGAGCAGTTACAGAGCTCTGGATCAGAAATGCCTCTCCCTAGCCGATAACATCAGCTAGTCAGCCTGCATTCTGACAACCTGTCTTTCCCTGATCCAGTCTTTTATACTATTTACAATGAGGAAATGTAAATGAAGGTAGAATCATCTTCTGGTTGGTTCCCCTCATTATCTGGCTCCCCTTTCAGCATGGCATCGTCTTTGGATTGGTCAACTTCAAGGACAATCCCTTATTAGGAATTGTTTTTCTCTTCTGGGTGTCCTGTTGAACAAAATCATACACACATCCATTCCGCACATGTCCTCCTCTTATCTCCACATATCAAGTTCTCTTCACGTCATGCTCCCACTCTCACAACTGACCCTCAAGGTTAGATTATCATCCAGGACACTGATCATGCAGAAATATATCTTCTCTCTTATCCTATTTGAACATTATGTTTCATCTTTCTTTAAGGGGTGAACATGAACACTGAATCATATACTTACATACTCCAACAGTATGTAGATACTGCAAGCAACCCAGCAGATGTGGCCCCTAGAGGCTTGAAAGTGGATGCATTCCTCAAAAATCTGACATGGGTGTCAGGTCCACCTTTTCTACCTCAACCTGAGTGTGTGTGGCCTGTTAATCCTGAGGATGTTCATCAGCTTCCATCAGATGATCCCGAGGTCAAGAAAGCTGCTGCAGTGAATGCTGTACAAGCCAGCGAAGAGATTGATGCTTTGACTCGCATGATCAATTTCTCATCTTGGACTGGTCTGCAGAAGTCTGTAGCTTGGATGTTGAGATTCAAGAATTGGCTTTTGGCTTGCTGCCAGAAGAGGAAACAGTTGAGCACACTTGGATGTGATGGATGTTCTTTGAAGAAGAATATGGATGCTTTCAAAAGGGAGACAGGTTCAAGTTGTCTGTCAGTGGAGGAGTTGGAGAAGGCCGAGCTGGAAATCATCAGGTTCTGCCAAAGGAAGAAGTTTCCAGAGGAATTATCCAGGCTACAACAAGGCAAAAGTGTTAAGGGCCATAGTCACATTTGTAAACTCTGCCCACTGGTCGAAGATGGTGTTCTGAGAGTTGGTGGTCGGCTGAGCAGGACTTCTATGCCTGCAGAGGCTAAACATCCCATAATACTGGCGAAAGATTTCTATATCTCAGACGTTCTTCTGAGGCATATTCACCAGGAAGTGGGACATGGTGGCTGTAACCACATGCTAGCCAAACTGCGGGAGAGGTACTGGATCACTGGGGCTAGTACGGCCATAAGGAGAGTTCTATCTAAATGTGTCATCTGTCGGAGACTGAATGCTCAGCCAGTGTCCCAGCAGATGGCAGACCTACCTGCTGAAAGAGTGACTCCAGATGAGCCGCCTTTTACTCATGTTGGAGTAGACTATTTTGGACCGTTTGAAGCGAAGAGCAGAAGGAGTATTGTAAAGAGTTATGGCATTATTTTTACCTGTCTGGCCATATGTGCAATTCATATTGAAGTGGCGCCTTCACTGGACACTGACTCCTTCATAAGTGCACTCAGACGCTTTATAGCAAGACGAGGTCAAGTCCAGGAACTGCGCTCAGACAATGGGACAAACTTCATCGGAGCAGAGCGTGAGTTGAGAACAGCCATTGAACAATGGAATCAGTCACAGATCAATAATGCACTTCTTCAGAAAGGAATAAAATGGACCTTAACCCCCCAGCTGGCTCACATCATGGAGGACCTTGGGAGAGGTTAATCAGGTCTGTGTGGAAGGTCCTAAACTCCACTTTGAATGTGCAAAATCTGGATGAAGAGGGCCTTCACACGGTTCTTTGTGGAGGTGGAGTCCATCATCAACAGCAGGCCGATTACCAAAGCATCTACAGATCCAAACGACCTGGAAGCATTGACACCAAACCACCTGTTGCTGTTGAAAACCTTACCATCTTTACCACCAGGAGACTGCCAGGAGGCTGACATGTATGCTCGCAGGCGATGGAAGCAGGTTCAATACATGTCGGATTTATTCTGAAAAAGGTGGGTTAAAGGATACTTACCATAACTGCAGGAGCATCAGAGATGGTCCAGAATGAAGCGTAACATTGTCCCTGGAGATATAGTGCTTATCATGGACAACACAGCACCTCGAAATTCCTGGGTTATGGGAAAAGTTCTTCAAACCTTTCCAGACAGAAGAGAATTTGTGTGGCAGGTGCGGAATAAAACAAAGAGCAGTTGCCTGGATCATCCAATAACAAAGATCTGTCTACTACAGGAGGCTGAAGCTGGATGAGCAGCTCATGAACACTGTGACACTTTGACCCCCAGCTTGACTTTGATTTTGACTGACAGACTTGCCACAGTATAATGGCTAGAAATCCTTTTGACTGAGCCTGATTGTTGGCTTTACTGACTATTGACTCAAGAAGAAAGAAGACAGAAGACAATATATGTATTATGGACTTTGAATATTAAGCTATTAATTGTTTCATGTCTCCTATCAATATGAATGTGGGTAATCATTATGCGTAATAACCTAATAAGTAGGGGCTGGAATGTAGGAGCCATGAATGTATTTAGAGCTATTTTTGTAGGTGTATGATGGTTTAAATTTAAATATTGGTGTTTGTTATCGTTAATGATATTATTTAGGTTTTTTTTGTGATCATGTTGATGAGGGAAGTAGGTCAAATGGATATGGGCGGGGATGTTACGTTAATATAGGCACCTGCTCACCTGTGTGGCCAGAGACAAAGAGAGAGGGTGAGCGGGGTCGCTGTATTTTTTGCTGACCACTGTTTTCTTTGATAACCCATCTCAAGCTACATGCCAAAGCCGGA
>NW_024615235.1:0-2500 GCF_008729295.1 Plectropomus leopardus
AAAAAAAGTACAAATATAATTGATACAGTTTTCAGGACATTCTCCTGGGTTTTATTTATTTTTTTAGAAAATACTATTAACTTTGAATAACTTCTCTGTCTCGCTTTTAGTTTCAAAACTTATTTTCAGGTCATTTTTGTGTCTCTTTTTCCTAATTTCTTGCAGCTTGTAGGACATCTCTTGCCAGGTGTCTGATTTCCTTTTTAGCTGTGTTTTCAAAAGAAATCAAACCAAATTTCTCAGGTCTCAAAGGTTTAAATGCATGTGAAAGACGTCTGAACGCAGGAAGAAGAGAACTGATGTCATTCCAGGTTTTCAAGGGTTAAACACTGGCATCCATGTGACAACTGGTACCAGTATCAGTATGGGTGCATCTTTCGTACAAACACACACTGGAGTCCAATGGAGGGTGGAGGTGAGGATGGCAGCCAGCAGATGGTGCTGATGAGAAATCATGTTGTAGGTTCACTTTTCCATCATCACAGCTACAAAGAACGATTTCCTCCTCGTGCTTTCTTCACTTAATGTTCCTCTATGAGCAGCTGGTTCTGGGGGACACAGAAATAAAGAAACATGTGTTTTATTGGCATTATTGTTGTGCTCCCTCTGACTTTTGCAGTGAGGAGGGAGCACATCTTTGAATGTGTGACTGTTAAAAATATGTTATTTTCAGACACAAAGTAACTTTTACAAAATATATGGAATATTAAATAATTTCAGGTCAAAAAAATGAGAAAACCTCCCAAAACTGAGATTTAAAGCCAAGGATTAACCCTTTGAAACCTGAGTTGACATCAGCTTACTTGTGCTGTGGTCAGACGCCTCTCACAAGCTATTTGACCCTTTGAAACCCAAACAAATGATGTTTGATTTCTTGCCATAACATGAGAGGAAAAATGGAATGAACAACTTGGCAAGAAATGTCCCACAAATTTCAAGAAATTAGTATAATGTAACAAGAAAATTATCCCAAACAATAGATTAAAAAAATAATAAAACTTCATTTTATATATATAAGAATTAAAAACAGTTTTCTAGACATTTTTCCAGAGTTTTTTGATAATATCTAATACCTACCGGCTAATGTTTAAGTCATTTTCAAGCTCAAGGTCTCAAGGTCAACTTTTACTATTTTTCTTTTTTTTTCTTCTTTTTTTTACAATTTGTGGGACATCTCTTGCAAAGATGCTCATTGCACCCCCCCCTGTTTTGAAAAGAAATAAAATCAAATTTCTCAAGTTTAAAGGTTAAAATGCTCGTTAAGTGCAACTGAACAAAGCACAAGACAGCTGAAGTTGTTTGAGGTGTTAAGCACTGATGAACGATTAGAGTCCTAAATACGTAGGTGTTTATGATTCCCACCTTACTGTCGGTGGTATTTTGGATGATGTCGTTGTCGGGGTCTCCTCCCTCCGAGCCGCTCTTCTGGTCGTCATCTTTCCCGTCCTTCTCCAGGTCGTCCTCTCCAGATGAGATCCTGGACAGCTTGGAGGATTTCTGCTGCAGACACACAGATCAGGATGCAGAAGAATGTCGGAGAGTTTTAATCTTTTACAGACACAAAATGTGAGAAGCAGCACATCACAGAAGCAGTTAGAGGAGGACAATAACCAAATGATTTTACTGCACTTTACTACTCGAAAATACTACGTTACTACTCGAAAATACTACTCAAAATCAGACTGTGAAAAATATTACACATTAATATGATTTTCTACTGTGCATGTATTTTCTTCAAAAAAAAGTCATCAGGTGGGAAACCCATTCAAAAATTTTTGAATGGGTTTCAATGACACATTTATCTGCACTTAACAGTATAAATGTAATAATTATGTTCATACAATTATGTGTGTTTTTGACTTATTGTAGGAGTTGAGCTGGGATTTAAAAGATTAAACAAAAATACACCATGCTGCCAAAATGTATGCCATATGTATGAACGCAGCCAAAATTATTAAAAAAATGAAGAATGAAAAGCACGTAAAATGCGTCAAACAGTCTCTAAAGTTTACAGTCCTGAAGACACGACAGTGACATGCTGAAAAATCCACAGCTGAAAGCTGTCCTTGAAGGATTGCTGTCAGAGGAAGGTTTTTGTGAATGCTCACTTGTCTTTGACATATTTCACTTCTCTTTTAAGCTAAAAATTGCGAGATGTGATTGAAAGCTCCAGAAAAAGCTTGTCAGGGAACCTTGAGTAAAGCTTGCCCCAATACAAAATACAAATTCAAATATATTCATTCAGATTGGCTTAATTTCTTTCAACAACACGAGGCCATTAACAATGAAAGAAGAAATTACAAGAAAAATACAAGAAAATTAACCTCACAATTTGTGAAAAAAGAAAAAGAAACAAAAAAGGCCTAAAATAAAAAAAGATACAGGTGTAACTTTTTAGAAATACTTTTCTGAATCTACTAATTTCTTTCAATTTGTGAAACATTTTTCCCCAAGTGGCTCATTGCCTTTTTCCCATGTTTTTGAAAGAAATCACACCAAT
>NW_024615236.1:0-1425 GCF_008729295.1 Plectropomus leopardus
CACCATCATCATCATCACCATCATCATCATCACCATCATCATCATCACCATCATCACCTCATCACCATCATCATCACCATCATCACCTCATCACCATCATCATCATCACCATCATCATCATCACCATCATCATCATCACCATCATCACCATCATCACCTCATCACCATCATCATCATCACCATCACTGCCATTTGACGTTGAGGCAGGTCATCTGGCAGGTCATTTCATTTTTCAATTTTTGCCTCTTTTTTTTTATTAGAAAACTTAAAGTTTAGGGAGATTTTTTGCTCAAGAACACCGGGTTGGAAGGCATGTTTACTTTAAAAAGTTTTGGCGATTGTTTTGTTTGGTTCTTACTATTTTTGGCAATAAAAGGAACAAAGGACAATGTGTAGGAACCCAGGATGGACAAATGGACGACCTGTTAACATCGTGTCTGAAACCAAAATTTCCTCGGAGTCCGAGTGAAGACTTGTGTCCACGTCCTCAGTAACTGCATCCCCTGTTTCTGATCTCTGTTCTGATTGGTTCCTCAGTTCCAGCTTAAGAAGCTTAATGGGCGGCGGCTGGACTTTGACTACAAGCGGAGACGCAGAGGGAAAGTCCCAGCAGAGGACATCCAGCAGGCCTGGGACAAGTTCATCACGTCCAAAGAGCTGGCAGAGAGGAGCATGTTCATCCTGCTGCAGAGCGACGTGAGTCTGACAAGACACAGCGAGAGCGGGAGGACACGTCCGGTCCTCAGCTGAGACCAGATACTCAGGAGACGGGGGGACAGGGGCCCCAGACATGCTTCTAAGATTTTAAAACATTTCTCAGATTTTAGGACGTTTCCAGGATTTTAGGAAATTTCTAGGATTTGACGACATTTCTTGGATTTTAGGATGTTTCTAGGATTTTAGGACTTTTCTAGTATTTTAGGACATCAGTGTCTCAGCTGTGTCCTCTGTCGGGGGTGTGGGGGATCCTCCTCTGGCTCTTTATTTGATCAGCAAGCTCAGTTTTGATGCAGTTTTATGTCTCTGACACCTTATGGAGACTAAAAGGACAAAAACTATTCACAGAGTCCATCACTTTATTTTTATTGTACATTAGAAAATGTTTGGGGGCCACCAGGGGCCCTGTCAGGGGCCAGATTTGGCCCTTGAGCTGCGAGTTGAGTATCAGTGGCTCAGATGTTGATGTCTCCTCCTGCAGGTGGATCAGCTGGCCCGTCTGGCCGCTCTGGTCACCGCTCTGCTGGACTTTCACCGCAACGCCCACCGCATCCTGCTGGGTTTCCACGGCAACCTGCAGGCCAGGTGAGCCCGAAATCAACGGCAGCACTCACACAGGAGGAGCTCGTGTGAGAGCGAGAACGAAGCGACTTTCTCACAAACCCTTCAAAGTGACCCAAAAAATACAAAGATTAAAAAATAATAATA
>NW_024615237.1:0-1636 GCF_008729295.1 Plectropomus leopardus
TGGTGGTGCAGTGGTTGGGGGTTCAGTGGGTGGTGGTTACCTGTCTTGAAGGCAGAGGGCAGGATGGTGGACACTTGGACCCCCCAGGGCTGCAGCTCATGTCTCAGAGTGTTGATGAAGAGGTTCAGAGCTGCTTTCGACGCTCCGTACGCCGCCAGACAAGGAAAAGGCTGATCACCTGGAGACAAAGAAATGACATCATCATGACATCACACAGTGCTCCATGTGCCTGTGTGGAAACCCTGAGGAGGAGAGGAGGAGGAGAGAAAAGAGGAGGAGAGGAGGAGAAGGAGGAGGAGGAGAGAAGAGAGGAGGAGAGGGGGAGGAGGAGGAGAGAAGAGAGGAGGAGGACAGAAAGAAAAGAGGAGAGGAGGAGGAGAGGAGGAGGAGAGGAGGAGAGAAGAGAGGAGGAGGACAGAAAGAAAAGAGGAGAGGAGGAGGAGAGGAGGAGGAGAGGAGGAGAGAAGAGAGGAGGAGGACAGAAAGAAAAGAAGAGAGGAAGAGGAGGAGGAGGAGAGGAGGAGGAGAGATAAAGGAGTGTTTGTGCGGAGCGTCTGCGGTCGGCTGTGTGGGTTTTCGGGAACAGTCTCATCTGTTAGTCACATTATCAGCTTTAAAGATCACAGATTGGATTTGAAAGGGAAACAAATTTGGATAAAACCACAGCAGAAGGCGAGACGCCTCAACACGTCCCGCTGCCGTCCTCTCCGCAGAACATCACTGCGCTGCTGCAACAAGTTTCCCACCGACATCGCGTTTGCAACTCGATGACTCATCACCTCCACTCGGCTTCACGCTCAGCTGGATCTGTTTGGACTCACCTGGATTTCGACAGCCATCTGTCTGTCAGCGCTTTAACTAATATCAGAGTTAATGAAAGAAAACTTGAAGTTAGAAAGCACAAACAGCTGGCCTGAAGCCCAGACCTTCCTCCTGTGAGGTGTTAACCTCCTGCGAGAAGATAACCTCCTGTGAGGTGTTAACCTCCTGTGTGGTGTTAACCTCCTGTGAGGTGATAACCTCCTGTGTGGTGTTAACCTCCTGCGACTTGATAACCTCCTGCGAGGTGTTAACCTCCTGTGAGGTGTTAACCGCCTGTGTGGTGCTAACCTCCTGCGAGGTGATAACCTCCTGCGAGGTGTTAACCTCCTGTGTGCTGTTAACCTCCTGTGAGGTGATAACCCCCTGTGTGGTGTTAACCTCCTGTGAGGTGATAACCTCCTGTGTGGTTAACTGCTGAATCAGATCTGACTCATCACATATCACTAAGAAATCTTATGTAATTCACAGTGATTTATTTCTGCATTCTCTGTCCTCCAGATTTTGGACGTTCCTTTTTGACCACGTGGCCTAAAAGTGAAACTCTGCAGATCCTGACTAAGAGGTCCGATGTGCTGAGTGTGTAACTTGTGTCAGGGGATGGACCTTTGTGATCGATTTGGTTCGAGCGCTGATGTTTTGTCGAAATATCAGTTGGAAAGCGAGCGACGAGCAGCAGCTCTGTTTGTTTGCTTTGGCAGCTCGAAGGCAGCAGTCAGTTCATCTGTGGTTCAGTTGTTCTGGAACATTCGATTAAGACATGTTGCATCATCTGTGTGTGTGTGTGTGTGTGTGTGTGTGTGTGTGTGTGTGTGTG
>NW_024615238.1:0-2933 GCF_008729295.1 Plectropomus leopardus
TTATTTATTTATTTATGTATTTCCACATTTATTTATTTCTACATTTATTTATTTCTACATTTATTTATTTCTACATTTATTTATTTCCACATTTATTTATTTATTTATTTCCATAGATGGTCTCCAAGAAGCTGCCTACGAACTTCAAATCCGTGTCCACGTCCAAACGTCACTCCCTCTTTCTCTGTCACCGGGCGGATTTGAAGTTCGTGGGCGTGAAGACCATCTAGCACCACGTCAACTTCTATGTCCCCATCAGCTGAGAGTTGAGCTAAATCTTCGAGTAATCTCTCGAAACGAAACTGAAGATAGTCGGTAGGTTCGCTGTTATCGAAACTGTCCGCTAATGCTCTTAAATCAGCAGCAATAGCCCGCACAAAACTATCCAGTCCATTGCACGCCGCCATCTAACCCTCAAACACAAAAATCATTCCCTACCTATCAGCGCTTTCATGACCAGGGAAACCAGGTGAAGTGCACACCTCACACAGACATCAGGTTACTCAGGTAATTCAAGGTTTAAGATAAAGAAATAAAAATATTTATCTAATTTATTATCCTTAATTAAGTGTCTGAAGTAACCAATTTAGTGATGCTAAATAAAGTTATTCAACTCAAATATTCATGCAGGTGTGTGAGCTGCTTTAATTTGGTGCTGTAATTTTATTTATTTCTGTCGCTCGCTTTGATAGCATTTGGTTGATTTATGAAGTTGAAATGAGGAAGTATTCATACAATATCTAGGCTACTAATCAGGGGCAACAGCTCTGGTGGACTTCGTGCAGTCAGCTTGCCAATAGAATGCTCTCTAACATTGAATCAGAATTGATCACACAACACAGTGCCACAGACGTTGCAAGTTTTAAGAGTGTTCTTTAATGGGACCATCCCAAGGCACACCCGTGTAGTAGTGATGCTGTTTACACAGAATCTTTTTATGCCACATATGTCAGGTGGATGGATTTTAAAGTAGTATATTGCAGATACATTATGACAGGTCAAATGGAAATACTGGTATTTATTGAGATAAGTATAACATTATGGATTGTCATGACAACACATACCAGACAAAGTATCAAAGTGTCTTAGCAGCAAGAGTGAACAAACATCACTGTGACTGACTTTGGTCAGTCTGCAGGTGTGCAGGATTTGATGACAGGAAGAATGTAGCTGCTTTGCAGGCCATTAAATAAAGTTAAAAGAATTGGTGATTTTTCCTCCTCCTCCACACTCTAGTCAGCTTGCTCCCTCTCACTGCCATCAGTCTGGCTGGAGGATTGTGGTGTCACTGAACACACAACACACACCAGCTGAATTGCTGTTGTGTGTTGGAGCTGCAGCCCTCTGTTGTCCAATAAGGACACATTAGCATGTGGCCCCTCAATCTGCCAGAACTGCACCTAAAGGAGCCCAGGGGAAATGTTCCATACTGTATCTAAATGCTAATCGGTGATCATGCCATTAATGAACAGGAAAAAATCTCGCCCACAACTCTTTGCTCTGTATGCTCTCAGTGAAGTGGTGGGACAAGAGGACAGCTGAAGGCTCACAGGCAGTTAACATTTTTTACTTTATACTCACATGAAGTCTGTTTCTTTATATTTGATTGTACTTTTAAATAAAATATTCTTTATGCACCTAAAATATAAACTCATTAAAACTTTAAAACCAAAGGCCAATTGGTTTGATTTGTTTAAAAAACAAATGGGATGAGGACTATGAGCAACGAAATAACCCAAAAATATATTAAATGAGTAAAATAGCTGAAAAACCAACCCAAAAATCAAAAACAAATAAAACAAAAAGAACAAACAAAACAAAAAAAAAAAGTGAAGTAACAGGAAAAAAAGGAATAGAATTACCTGGAATGCTTTTGGAACTAATTTTCTGATAATTAAAAAAGAAAAAATCTGTCAGATAAGATTTAGTCTAAATATGTCAGATTCCACTTTTCCAGAAGCTGAGTTGATTTAAGTTTAAGTCTTATTCGTCTAACTGACACTTCAAAAACAGATATTCAATCTACAATGATATAAAACAGGGAAAAAAAAACAGTAAATCCTCAGATCAGAGGCTGGAAATAGCTTGTGAAATTTAAGAATGTTTTAATAGGGAACAATCCTATCTCGTTATGAAAATTGTTGGATTAACTAACTGCCCAATCAACTAACAGTTTTAGTTTTCCATTAGACATGTGGATCTGATCTGAGTTTTGTACAAACCGTCCACAACTCTGACAAGTTGAATGGAGGAGCCAGGGTTCAAAACGTCGACCTTCCAGTTAGAGGATAATCTGCTATACCTCTAAGCCACAGCTGCCCTGGAAATATTTAGCTCATAGCACCCAATCTGATCCTTTGTTTTATATCAGCTGTCACACAGGTTTTACTTTCATGCGAGGCAACACAAAGTGCAACCTTCATCATCTCTCCTCTACTCAGCTGTCTCTGTCTCCCCTATGTGAAATTCCATGTGTGTGCAAGAACAGCAGATGAGCCCTGCCCACCACAAAACACCACGCCATAAACAAAAAATCAGTATTATTTAACAAAGTTATGAACACTCACTTTGTGTCAGCTCATTGTGAAAGTCTTGTGTTTTACCTTCAACTATAGGGCCTGGTGTTTCTTCACCCTGCTCAGAGGAGATAAGAAGCGAAGAGTGCCGTGAGCAAAAAGCCAACATGGTTTATGATTACATAAACATAATCCATAAATGAAGCATAATAAACCCAAAAGATGTGAGGACAACAAAAATAAACACTCATGGGAGCATAGTTCAATCAGATAACTCAGACACAGGCTGTACAGAAGTAACACTGTCTTAACAGGGCAGACACTCACTGAGACAGGCCAAAAAAATTAAAGGGAGGGTTTATCATTTTATAGATTATTTTGTAAAATAAATAAATAATAATAATAGTAATGATAATT
>NW_024615239.1:0-1125 GCF_008729295.1 Plectropomus leopardus
GAGTGGAAATTTACTGGCAGTGAGGGGGAGGAGGATGCAGGAACCATGACAGAACCCCCCCCTCAAGGGACGGCCCATGACGTCCCAAACCAAGGTCACCGAAACCGGGCAGGCGGAGGGGGCCAGGAGGAGGGCTAGAATCCCTCTGACCCCATCGAAGTAACGTCGTCGTCGTCGTTGTCGTCGTCGTCGTCCGAAGATGGGTCAACCCCCATCGGCGAGTCAGGACCCCTCGTGCAGGACCCCAAACCAGATGGACCGGGAACTGGAGAAGGAGGAGGAGCAGAGACAGAAGACCCACCTCCAGGAGTGGCACGGGAGGGCTGATCGGGATGGTGACGGTGGAAGTCCTCAATCAGCTGGTCGTCCAGGATCTGCCGAGCCGGGACCCAGGACCGCTCCTCCGGGCCGTACCCCTCCCAGTCCACCAGGTATTGCAGACCACGTCCCCGGCGACGAGAGCGAAGAAGGCGCCGAACGGTGTATGCTGGGGCGCCATCAATGAGGCGAGGAGGAGGAGGAGGCCGGGCGGCGGGCTGCAGAGGACTCTCCCTGACAGGCTTGAGCTTGGAGACGTGGAAGGTCGGGTGAATGCGCATGGAGCGGGGCAGCTTGAGACGGACCGCGACCTCGTTCACCACCTTCTCGACCGGGAAGGGACCAACAAACTTGGGAGCCAACTTCTGGGACTCCACCCTCAGGGGAAGATCCTTGGTGGAGATCCACACTTTCTGTCCCACCTGGTATGGAGGGGCCTGGGAGCGGCGACGGTTGGCTGAGGAGGTGTAACGGGCGGCTGTTTTCAGGAGTGCAGAACGGGCTTGAGACCAGGTTCGGCGGCAGCGGCGGATGAAGTTCTCCACTGCAAGCAGTCTCTATTTCTTGAGCCGGGAACAGGGGAGGCTGGAAGCCATACGCACACTGGAAAGGTGTGAGTCCGGAGGCAGAACTGACCAACGAATTGTGGGCGTATTCCACCCAAAGCAGCTGGGAGGAAAAGGAGGCAGGTTGACTGGATGCCATGCAGCGAAGAGTGGTCTCCATCTGCTGGTTCATCCGCTCCATCTGGCCGTTGGCTTGGGGATGATACCCCGAAGACAGGCTGGTGGATGCTCCCAGCAGGCG
>NW_024615240.1:0-1041 GCF_008729295.1 Plectropomus leopardus
AAAAGAAAGAAAGAAACAGAAACTGATGCATATTCTCATGAAGCCAGCCTGAACTGTTCGGGAACTCACACATACCAGATTTTTTTAGGAGGATGATTTTTTTTTTTGTCTTTAATATTTTGGCCAGTTTTTGTTCTTTAAAAATTATTGGTTAATTTCATTTTGCTTTTAAAGTGCTTCAATTTTTTGCCATTTGCTTCCTTTAAAAGTTTTTGGTAATTTTTTCTTTGAAAGGCTTTCATGAAATCAGTAATTTCATCAATTAAAAAATGTTGGAGATTTTTTTAAAATCTATCTATCTAAAACATTTTGGGGCATTAAAAATGTTTGGTAAGTTTTTGGTTTTTTCCCTTAAAAGCTTTTGTCGACTTCTCTTTCTGTAAAATGTGATGTAATTTCTGGCTATAATTTTTGCCATTTTTTAATCTTTATAAATATTTGGATTTTTAAACTTCCTCAAACACATCATTAAGTGATGAACACTCGATCTATGATCTTTCATCGATATTGCTTTATTCTGTCTCATTTAAAATGTGTCCAAAACTAATAAATAACATGCACAAACTAACCAGCATGCATGACAGCAGTGAAAAACTATGGCTTTTTCATCTCCAAAATTTCATCTTTCATCAAAGTGTCAGTTTTTAAAATCTAACGATTAATTTATGGTGGAGGGAGGGTCATACATTGTTCTAGAGCCATTCATGGAGGCTCAATGACAAAGATTTGGTGCATCATTCCCGCCACTGATAAATAAAGAGCAGTCCCCCGTGTTGGCATGGTATCTACACACACACACACACACACACACACACACACACACACACACAGAGACCGTGCATCATGTTATTGATATGACTATGGGAACAGAAACAGCATGCATGCATCTCTGTCACTTCCCTGGTGGTCAGTGGGCTCTTTATAGTCACACACATAACTTCCCTTGCTTCCAGTCTAAGTGTAATGTATTGTTTTAGCACTTGTGTGTGTGTCCGTGTGTGTGTGTGTGTGTGTGTGTGTGTGTGTGTGTGTGAGTCCGGT
>NW_024615241.1:0-1390 GCF_008729295.1 Plectropomus leopardus
TGGCCTTTTTGCCTAATCCCAACCATGGTAACAGTCCGCACTGTTGACGGCATCCTGGAGTATAAACAGCCGACACACAAGGATTCCTAAAACGTCATAGGTTGATGGTGAAGGTCCTGACAGAGTGGCACCGTGTGATGAGTTAGGAGTAAAAATGTGTTGCTTGTACCAAATAAGTTAGCAAGCAGGAAATGGGTTACATGTCAAACAATGGAGGAATGAATAACTTCTCAGTGCTGTACATTTTATTTGCACTCTACCTTTTACTTTTTACCTTTGTCTTGTTTTGTTTTAGTCCTTTTGTCTTCTAAGTTTGTTTTTCCCAGCTTTCTTCTATGAATTTATACTGTTCAACTTTGGGGTCAAAGCCCAGTACGGGGGATTATGGAGCATGCACAGAACACCTAGGCCAGTTAAGGTCCAGTTGAAGTGTATACATGAAATAGTAACAACCACATAATCTGGATGTGTTAGTCCGACTTTTACTTACTACGCGTTTAGTAGGACTAACATTACATGTGTTTGAAAAGTTTTAGTTGGACTGACACAATAATTCCACTTTTTCTAACATCATGTAAACATTCAAAAGGGAGCCGATGGAAACAGCTTAAAACACTTTTGTCTTCCAACATGGTCACACAACACATCTGAGTAACTAACCCAGCCCTCTAAAATATTGTTGTACACACCTCAGCTCATTCTGCCATTGTTCAAGGCCCTCTCAGACGCTCTTTAACAATCAGACGAGCACTTCTTTCGACCATTGTCAGACCTTGATAGTGTGAGAGAGGACGGGCAGGAAGTGTGGAGGCGATAGGACACAAAGTCCTGCGAGTATAAATCTGGGAGGTAGGGACCAGAGTAAAGATTGAGGAAGGCACGTATGCAGGAGGAGGGAAGGAGGCGGCGGTGACTCACTTCAAAGATTTATGGGTAGCGCTGTCCAATAGTGCAGTGCAGCCAGCAGGGGTTTGGATCAATCTTAATTAGCAGTTGACTCCAATGCAGCACCTCTGCCACCCACTCCCTTTGCTGTCCGGTCTGGCTGAACTGTCGAGCCACATAATCTTTAAAGCATCACAACAGACCAGGAAGACTCATTCTATAAATGCTACTTTAGCTTCCTTTAAATGACTTATAAAGACAGTTAAGAGGGTGGATACAGTGTCTGATTGAGCCAGCACAGCTCTTATTTTATCTGCTCATTAACTTTATCAGGCGGATATAAGCCATCAGCATGAGAGGGACGATAAGATGTTAATTTACCCAATGAAGGCATGCATGTATACATGTCATTAAGGAATTTACATTTACTTACCATGTAATAGCCCAAAGCACCCAACATTCTTTTGGTTAACCCTCTGAAACCTAGATCATCATCACTTTTCTC
>NW_024615242.1:0-1295 GCF_008729295.1 Plectropomus leopardus
GGCTCCTTGGTGACATCATGTGTACTCTGTATCATTTTCTGTCATTCATTATTACAGCTGCTTCAATAGGAACCATGGTGCTCATATCAATCGATCGATATGTGGCTATTTGCTATCCTCTGCATTACTCCACCAGAGTCACACACAGAAGAGTTCAGATCTGTGTCTGTCTGTGTTGGATATGGTCTTTTTTCTGTCACAGTTTGTTGCTAAAGGATAACCTGGAGCAACCCGGCAGGTTTAATTCCTGCTCTGGAGAGTGTGTGTTTGTCATCAACTACATCGCTGGTTTTGCAGATCTAGTTTTGTCTTTTATTGGTCCTGTCACTGTCATTGTAGTTCTGTATATAAGAGTATTTGTGGTGGCTGTGTCTCAGGCTCGTGCCATGCGCTCTCATATTGTAGCTGTTAAACTCCAGAAATCAGCTAAAGTAACTGCTAAAAAATCTGAAATGAAAGCAGCCAGGACTCTTGGTGCTGTTGTTGTTGCGTTTATAACATGTGTCTGTCCAGCGTACTGTGTCACTCTTACAGGCAAAGACGTTTCACTCAGTGCTTCATCTGCTGCCTTTGTGATCTGTTTGTTCTACTTTAACTCCTGCCTGAATCCTGTCATCTATGCCTTTTTTTACCCCTGGTTTAGAAAATCTATCAAGCTCATTGTCACACTGAAGATACTGCAGCCCGGCTCCCGTGAGGCCAACATGCTGTAGAGAGACTGTTTGTGATGCCTAAAATGAGACCCTTAGTATGACCAAAAAAATGTACCTGGTTATCATGATAATAATTGAATAAAGCAGGCCATGTATGGATGTGTGTCTTTATATTGTGTATATTATAACATAATAGTATGAAATAACTATCAGTGCAACACTACAGAGGATCACTGCCTGAATGTGGTGGACAGGTTTGGGTGTGAGATGTGTGTATACACTTCTACAAAATAATGTATGGTGCAATTGTGTATCCATGTGTATGAAGACAAAGTTATTAATACTTAAAATGATTTTGTTAGTTTCAACAAGTCAGTATCCTTCTGCGTCTGCTCTCGATGATCGTGGATGTCACCACCACATCGGTGGGATTATTGAATTCTCCAAGCAAATTTAAGTGTATGTGGAGTTTGTGACATCTGTAATTATCCGCTACACGATTTTATAGGAAATATCATTTCAAAGTGTAATCTTGGTCAGAGGAGACATTAGTGAGTTTAACAATAGAGCAATCAATTTAAGAATCCCATGTTGGGTTGTCACAATTAGCTTTTATGTACCTTAGCACTGTTAAAAAGGTTC
>NW_024615243.1:0-1598 GCF_008729295.1 Plectropomus leopardus
TGCAGAAAGGGCTTCCCCAACAGGATCCTCTATGGAGATTTCAAACAAAGGTATCATTTGATAAGTCGAATGTTGTCACATGCTAAATAATTCTCAAAGGAAATGTTAATATTCTTTCCAATCTCTTTCCAGATATCGCATCCTAAATCCTGCTGCCATCCCTGAGGGTCAGTTTATTGACAGCAAAAAAGGAGCTGAGAAACTTCTTGGGTCTCTGGATATTGACCACAATCAATACAAGTTTGGACACACCAAGGTAATTCACATAAGAGAAAAAGTTCTGTTCATGTCTTACAAATGCTCTATAGTCAACTGCAGAATGATGGTGAATGCAAATACTGGTAACACTGTAGCAATAGTAAAAGGAGAATAGTCAAGAAGAGTCTTAACACAGTCAACAACTTATATAGCAATCTTCAAATCAAATCAAACTTTATTTATAGAGCACTTTTCATTCATTTAATGTAGCACAGAACGCTATACAAGATAAAAACAGAAAATAAAATAAAATAAAAAAAAAAAACATCTTATCTGAACTAATATTGGCAACAATAAGCTACTGGTTATTCTGGACCAAATCTTGTACCTTTCAAAATCCTCAGGTGCGTTGCATTGAGCAAGGGATCATTTAGGTTCAACTTTACATTTGTAGGAGGAACAAGGCATTAATTCTTCTTTCAAGTTATACAGTCCTTTTGCTTTAAAGTCCTTGTGCTTAACACCAACTGGATATAAACACGCTCCTTAAGGTGTTCTTCAAGGCTGGTCTTCTTGGGCAACTGGAGGAGATGAGGGATGACCGTTTGTCACTAATCATAACTGGAATCCAAGCAAGAGCAAGAGGTCTGCTGGCAAGAGTGGAATTCCAGAAGATTGTTGAAAGGAGGTCAGATGAATCAGGAATTTAAAACTAATTGAAGCCAAGTAAATTATGTTTTATCCTAATGATTTTGTTTCATGTACATGGTAGTAATAATTTTGGCGTGTCTTTGACAGAGATGCACTCTTGGTGATCCAGTGGAACATCCGTGCCTTCATGGGGGTCAAGAATTGGCCCTGGATGAAGCTGTACTTCAAGATCAAACCTCTGTTGAGATCTGCTGAGGCAGAAAAGGAGATGGCCAACATGAAGGAAGAATTCCTGAAGCTGAAAGAGGCTTATGCCAAATCAGAAGCTCGGAGGAAGGAACTAGAGGAGAAAATGGTTTCTCTTCTTCAAGAGAAGAATGACCTGCAGCTCCATGTCCAGGCTGTAAGTCTAATGACATCATTCTTAATATTTTGATGGTAAATGGCAACATAGCCATACAGTAGCATATGAATTAGATTAAATTATTTATACTTTATATTCCTCATGTAAATCGCAACTTATTTTATGTTAACATATTTATCAAATTATTGACCATGTCATTTTAGGAGCAAGATAATCTTGCAGATGCAGAGGAAAGATGTGAGGGGCTGATCAAAAACAAAATTCAACTGGAAGCAAAAGCCAAAGAGCTGACAGAAAGACTGGAGGATGAGGAGGAGATGAATGCTGAACTGACTGCGAAGAAGAGGAAGCTGGAGGATGAATGCTCTGAGCTGAAGAAAGACAT
>NW_024615244.1:0-4769 GCF_008729295.1 Plectropomus leopardus
TCCAAACCCACAGGCATGTTTATTTATGTTAATTTATTTATTTGTTTGTTTTTTAGTCAAAATTGCAATTTAGGAGAATCTGAGTTATTATCAGATAATGCAGCTGATTACATCTTGTCTGACAAACAGACAAACATAACAAAACATAACTTTCTGTCAATTTTTCCATAAATTATCCGTATCTGTTCAACCAATTAAATGATCTGTATCCAGAAAGAACACTGAAAGTGGAGGTTTATCCTGGAAGTCGCATTAACTCGGGCAAATGTTGTAATTTTTTACTCTATTAAACATAGTAATTAAATATATGTACTAAGGCTAAATACTGAGAAAAATTCTAATTTAGAAAATTTTAACCATTTGAAATCTGAGCAAATTGATTGGATTTCTTTTATATACATGCGAAGAAGGCAATGTGGTGACTTTTTAAGTATGTTAAGGCCCTCAAAAATGGGTCTCACTTGTTCAAAAAAAGCACCCTTCGGTGCTCGGGACCTAATTAAAAATTACACTAGAAAGTCAGAAATAGTTTGTCGAAAAAAGAGGATCCATCATGTGTTGCAACATCACAGAGGAACAGGTCTGAACTAAAACTGGATGCATATTCTACCACTTCTCTTATTTTTATATGAACCAATTCATTTTTAAAATGGTTTTCATAGTGGTTTATGGAAAATGCTTTATTTCTTGACTGTTACGTGTTGCTCTTGCCTGTATAAATCCTCTTTAGTCTCTTTAATAGAGAGACGTCCATGCATTTTATTGTAGAAGTTTGTACTTTAAAATCTAAAAAAGTTTTTTTTGTTGTCTCGATGGCGCTCTGCATCGTTTCTTAGGAGCTGCCGTCGCAGAGATGGACTAATATTTACCAATATTTTGGCTGTCGAAATGTTTTTGGAGCCAGAAGCGACCATATTTGGAGGAGTGAGGGGTGGACGTCATGTTTTCTTTTAAAAGTTTTGGCTTTTTTTTTCTTTTAAATTTTTTGATGATTTTCGCTTTTACGTAAAAAAAAAAATCCTTTTTCTTTTTAAAAAAATACTTAGCCTTTTTTAAGTCTTTAAAGCATTTTGTTATTTTCTTTTAAATTTGAATTTAATTTCTTGTTTGTAAAAAAAAAAAACTTAATAAAATAGTTGCATAAAGTTTTGTTATAATTACATAAATCAAAGAGCTGTGCTTTTATTTTAAACCAATAGTGTTGTTAATGTTATTATATTCCAGTCCTGTTAATTTACTCTATCTCATATAATCTAAAGTCTGATGTGGCGCCGTGCTCACCCTGACTCAGCACTGTGTTTGCAGCCGGGCAGATTTCCTGTTTTGTGTAAAAACAGCAGCGGTAACACCAGACTGCTGGGAAGATTGAACCACCCAAGAGACATAATGATCGCACACTGAGCGCTCGGGGCTATTGTTGTTAGGGAGCCCATCACATTGCAAAAGAGATTCCCTCCAAACTTCAGCAACAGCACTCCCATTATGAGCAGGATGGTATGAAAAGCCCTTCGCTTTGACTGGTGAACTCGTGCCCCGTCCCCGGCCGCCTCCCCCGGGCGTGGACGAATCAGAGTGCAGAGAACGGAGAGGCTGCAGTAAGACATAGCAATCAAATATATTACCATTTGGCAAGCGCTCGGGATAAAGATGTACTGAAGGTGGTCCATCATCAGAGTAGCAAAACACGGCCCCGCAAAGCACTGCAGCCAAACACACACGGTGAAGATATTTCTGATGCGGACCCCGGACCCCTTTTTCAGGCTCAGGTAGGTGATGGGGTGAACAACAGCCATGTAGCGCTCCACACAGGTCAGCATGGGGAAGAGCGTCTGTCCAGACCAGGGGAAACTCCCAATCAGCATCCCCTGCCATATCAACTCAGGGAGACACGCCAAGTTTCCACAAAGGAAGACGGCACACCCTGAAACTCCAATCAGCTCCATGACAGCCATGTTGTAGGTGACGAACTCGGACAGACTCGTGGCTGCTGCCGAGGAGCGCTGATGCTTCCTTTGTTGGAATCCAAGATAGAGGATGGAGACGGAGAGAGGCAGGAGGAGGACGATGTTGATAAAGTCAAAGACAAGGTAAATGTACCAGCCGATGGTGCAGCTGTAGAAACCAAAGAGGGCATGGTACATCTGAGAGCCATTGATGGAGGATGAACAGCTCAATGACATTTTCAAACACAGAGTCCTGTAAAGGCGGGTAAAGACAGAAATGGAGGGAACATTAGTTTACACAGAAGGGAAGAAAATAGAAAATATAGTTGCAATTCTGGGATTCAAGCCAGCATGGACTTTTAAGACTAGAAATCTGAGACTTTTTATGACTTTTTTTAGGTTTTATGACACAGTCAAATGTTCAGTCATTTACTCTACTGTCTATTTTAACTTATTTTCACTCTTATCTATTTAAATCTTTTTATTTATTCTATATTAGTATGTATTTTATCTTATGTTTTCATTTATTTTTTTATTCTGCCCTGATCTGTGTTTATTTCTATTTTTAGTAGTTATTTCTGTGTTTATGGCTAATATCCTTTGAACAGCATTTACTCTTATTAGATTGGGTTGCTGTTGTTATTTTTGTTTTGTAATTATTTTTCTCTTTGTTATTTGCCTCTGCTTTGCCCTGTTTGTCAAAGCAGGTTGTAAGCCCTTTTTAAAGGTGCTATATAAATAAAATTATCATTATTATTATTACTGGTTCGATGTCATGCTTGTTTTATGGGTCAATTGCAGAGAAAATCTGGAGACATGCTTTAATGGCTTAAAAAAGAAAAAAAAATACCCACCAAGTTTGTTGTTTGAACACACATTCATTGATATATGGCCAAAATATATAAATGCATTTGTTTTGATCTGTGCTGCCCCCTCGACTGATTTCAAAATCATTTTAAACACATAGTTCTACGTTATTATGCAATAGATGTTATGGATGTATTACGGATGTTTTTTATCTTGCCTTTTGTAAAAATATACATAATCTACTGATTTCTTGCAGTCAGTCTTGCAGCCAGTTCCTACAGACAACCATGAGTTTTCAAGGCCAAAAAAATGTTTTCCATTTCAGTTTGGCCAAATATGGCTTTTTTAAAAGAGTGTTACATTTTTTTGGTGATTTATGGCTGTTTTTTTTCTAAATTGACGTGTTTCGTTAGGCGTATTTTATATTCAAAATTTAAATTTTTCGCATTTATAAGGTTAGTAGAAACCTGCAAAGTGAATCACTAAATTACAACAGGTTTTGTTGGACAGTTTTCTGCAACCAGCCGATGACCAGTTCAGCTCATATACTTCATTTTAAAAACATGAACGTTTTCCATCTTCACACAGCTACTGCTCTTGGGCTTAATTCACAAACTGATAAAACCCTGATAATTAAATCTACTAAAATGATTAAAAATCTCCCATCTCACCAAAAGCATGAGCGGCTCTTTTCCGGTCTTCAGATGACTGCTGCGTGACCATTTGTGAGTGTGCATCTGTGTTTCCTGTGGTTGTATTTGTAAAGTATCCAAAGAGGCAGGACTGTTTCCTTCCATGAGGAAAAACTATTAATCACTGCTCTTTTACAGCATGGAAATGCAAGAAAATTTACACACTTAGACACCGTGTCATCTGTTCTTTAACCCGTAGAGACGGGAGTATTTTACATTCTTTTCATTCTTCATTTTTGATAATGTTGGCTGTGTTCATGCATTTAGCATAAAAAATTTGGCAAGATTGCATTTTTAGTTGAATCTGTGAATTTCCAGCTCAAAAACAAACAAACAAAAAAATGACTTAGCACCTTGTATGTTGAAAATAATGGATTTTTTTTGTTCATAAGAAAGAGTGGTACGAGAATGAGAATTTGATCGGTGAATATTAGGCCTTTGAAACATAAGCACTTTGGATAAATTTCTTTCAAAAATGTAAGAGAGTGTAAAGCAACTTAACAAAAAATGGTCCAAAGTTTGCAAGAATTTAATAAAAATAAAATAATAAAAACAATAAAATTCCCTGAAAGCAAGCAAAATAATAATAATAATAATAATAATAAGTGCTAACAGAATGCAATGTAATTTAAAAACATGATGTTATTGTAAAAATGTAGATAATTATGAACAGTTTTCTAGACATTTTCTCTTTTTTGATAAAATCTCATAAATCTCATGTTTTTGAATGAGGTATTCAGGTTTAAATGCTTGTAAAAGGGAAAATTAGTTTAAAATAAACTAAATAAAACTACAATGTAAAGTGGAAAGTAAAAATAAAAAAAATAGAAAAAAACAGGAAATTTCTAAAATATTAGCATTATTCAGTAAAATAAATTTTATCATAAAATTATTCCAATTTGAAAAATGTTTTCTAGATTTCCTTTTCTCAGCCTTTAGAGAATTATCAATTAAATCTTATTTTATCAAACTGGGGAAAATGCCAAACCAATTAGCTCAGAGATCACGTGAAGGACATCTATACAGAGAAGACGGTTTAGTAATATTCCCCGAAATGACAGAACGCACAGGCTGAACGCATTCATGTGGCTTAGTGTCACTGTGCTGATCGTGCATCATATCGATGTTGTCTCGATGTTTGACAGAATTCAAATGACCTGTTCACCCGAAGAGCTGCAGATTCAAATCACAACAGCTGTGTTTTCTCAGTGTGGCTGCGTTTACATGCTGCTGTCATTTAGACAGATGACACCTTCTGTTCAGCATAAATGTATATATACATACATACATACATATATATACTGACACACAAATACAAATATATACA
>NW_024615245.1:0-2961 GCF_008729295.1 Plectropomus leopardus
ACATGTAGCACCGCATCTATGACATGTAACACAGCATCTATAACATGTAGCACCGCATCTATAACATGTAGCACAGCATGTATAACATGTAGCACCGCATCTATAACATGTAGCACAGCATGTATAACCTGTAGCACCGCATCTATAACATGTAACACAGCATCTATAACATGTAGCAAAGCATCTATAACCCGTAGCACCGCATCTATAACATGTAACACAGCATCTATAACAGCCTTTAGGAGACAAATAATCAACACAAACAACTTACTGACGATGTTTTCACCCGGCGGCTGTTAGCTTCAGTCCAATCCAGCAAAAATGACACCGAGTCCACCGGAGCCCGTGTGAAATGTCCACGATGTCCAATGTTTGAACACGAAAACTCCCAGATATCCACACCTGTCCCCGGATGTCCTCTCCTCTCTGCTTTAGCGCACTTTAAAGCTCCGACTTGAACTTTTTTCGTCATGTTAGCTAACACGGCTAACTTTAGCTAGCTTACCGCTACATAAAACACATCCAACCGCGCTACAAGTTCCGCAAACACGATCCGGACTGACGGCGAGGACGATCACTCTGCCTCTGTTTGATTGTAAATCGATTCTGGATTTTATTTTTTGGCGTTTTTACCGAGTATCAGCAGCAAAGCAAACGGACAAACAGAATACGCTCCCGCCTTTGAGATTTGAAAACTTCCGTTGGTCGCGTCCTGACGTCATAGAGGGGCGTGGTCCGTTTAAAGGGGCTCTCCCGCCGACACGCTTGACTTTATTTTTTTTTTTACAATCAAGACTCAAACTTTAAGATATTTAACTAAACAGCAAACACGCGTGTTCAGTCAGACTCTGAGGGGCTCTGAGAAAATACATAAAGTGTTCGTCCCACATCATATGTTCAAGGACCGTCGGAAATTTAAAAATTCAAGGATGCTTTCTTGTTTTTACAGTCTGACTTTTATAACTGGTATAATTTTGGCAAGTTTAAAAATTTTGTCGGGTCCGCAGGTTTGGAAAGCATTTTATCTTAGAAAAATACCCAAAACATTTCAAAAGAAAAAAATCACTGAAAATATTGATGGAAATAAAATCGCAATTTTTTAGATCACAAAAAAAGAAAGACATGTTTAAAGAAAAAAAATCAAAACGTTTTCAAGAAAAAGAAAGAGCAAATGAGCCACAAAATTAGAAACACATTAGTAATGATGAAATCTGATTGACTATTTCGTTTTGAAACGGCTAAAATTAGAAAAATATGAAAATTTGAATGAAAATGGCAGACTTCCTGTTGGGTTTAGGGCATGGCTCCAAGAGGCTTTTTTTGTAGGTCTTGAGCTCATACAAATGTTTCTCAAGTTTCTAGGTTAAACAGGTCATGGGGGCTGCTTTATTGAAATTTTCTAGGGGGCGCTGAAGAGTATTTTTTGCACATCAGTGCTAAAACAATAATATCAGATATTAAAGTTTAGGACTTCTGATGTCTGTGCCATGTTTAGTTAGTATTGGTTCATACCTTGGCCCTCAAAAACTGCTTAAAATCTGACTATCTGGGGTCAATTTTGACAGTTTTTGATGTCATGTTGCAATATTGAAGTTTGCTGTAGCACCACGGGAACGCCATACAAGAAAAACGTACAATATTCATTTTCCATTATCACCAACATCTTAATAATTTTTTGACACAATTTCGAGATCAATCAAGTTAACCTGCTACCTCCATGTAATTTCTTGGCCTCATAACTTCCACACTGTTAAACGGAAACTCAAATGGGTCGCAAACTGGGTTTGTTCCCACCGGAAGATAGGATTTACAAATTTTAAAGTCAATCTGGCAAAAGCTGTAGGAGAAGTTGGATCTGAAAAATAGAAAAAAAAATGGCAACAAATTATTTTTCAATTTAAAATGGGAAACTTCCTGTAGGGTTTAGAGCATGGCTGCCACTGACTTTTTCGTTGAAGCCTTTTGGGTGGCGCTCTTGAGCCATTTTTTTGAGCCCATACAAGTAACCCATAAAATATCAAATTTTTCACCAGTCCTGTCTTTTAAGTGTGTTAAGGTCCTCAAAAAAGAAGAAAAATAATTCCTTCAGTACCCTTCGGTGCTAGGGCCCTAATAATCATTGTCATCATTTAAAGAAGCGCAAAAATGGTATAAAAATCAATATTGCTGCTAATCAATGACATATCCCAGGCTGTGATAATAAATATTTTATTGTACTGAAAATAATTTATTTTTTCTGTTTTTTCTTCGTCTACAAACATAGTGACATCC
This sequence comes from Plectropomus leopardus, assembly GCF_008729295.1. Taxonomy (NCBI): domain Eukaryota; kingdom Metazoa; phylum Chordata; class Actinopteri; order Perciformes; family Serranidae; genus Plectropomus; species Plectropomus leopardus. The sequence continues at coordinate 2,272 of NW_024615245.1, forward strand.
TGACAATAAAACTGACAATGAAAGGGTTAAAAAACAACTCTGAAAATCAATGAATATTTGATATTTATGATTAGGACTGATTAAAACAATAACTTGAGAAAGTAGAAAAATTAATTAATTAATTAATCGAAAAATATTTTCTGTCGCCTGGTTTTGAAAACGACACGTTAATAATTGTGCGTTTATTTTGTTTAGTTTGTCTTTTATTTCACTGTGGCGGTTGCAAATATCGCGAGTTTTTAGCACGTTGCTCTGAACCAATCAGCGCCGTCACGTATAAACGTCCGGCCAATGAGGCTCCAGTTTACTGTCGTGTGGCTGTCAGCAGAGATCCCGCGGCGGTTGGCGCGCGGAGGCAGAGCCAACATGGAGGTGGAGATGATGGAGGCGGACAGCGAGCAGAGGCCGGCGGACAGCGGGCAGAAGGCGGACACGGCAGCCGGAGAGGCCGCGGGGAAAGGCTCCGGCGGCAGGTACGAGCTGCCCTGGGTGGAGAAATACCGGCCGCTGAAGCTGAAGGAGATCGTGGGGAACGAAGAGACGGTGAGCCGGCTGGAGGTGTTCGCCAGAGAGGGAAACGTCCCCAACATCATCATCGCAGGTCAACAAAACAACACAACTGACCGTTTAATATCACCTCAGGTCAACAAAACAACACAATTTACAGTTTATTATCATCTAAACTCAACA
>NW_024615246.1:0-2500 GCF_008729295.1 Plectropomus leopardus
TTATATCTGTGGCTGATTGGCTTTTAAGGGTCAATTTTTTTGTTTGAGAAATCTTTGAAACATCAGCAAATTGGCCTGATTTCTGAAAAACACGGGAAGAAGGAAATGAGCAACTACAGAAGGAATGATCCAAAAAATTAGCAAGAAATTAGAAAAAAGTACTAAAATATTACCCGAAAATCTGTTAAAACAAACAAACTAAAAAACCACATACACCAAAACAAAAAGAAAGTGCAAAAAAAACAAAACGAGGAAATGACCTGGAAACAGCGCTTCAAAGTTAGTACAGTTTTGTAACATCATTTTAAATCTGACAGTTATAAAGATAGTTTCTCCCCCAGACATTTTTCCCTCGTTTTTAAAAAATAATTTTCTAAATTTACATTTCGTACCGTTTCATAAGTTGCTCAGTTTTTTTTCCATATTTTTTAAATAAACAATGTGCTCAGGGGTCAAAGGTTTAAATACTTGCGAAAGGCGTCTAAAGTTCACGACTGAATTCCTCCGGCGTCTCGTCGTTTACTGAGCCCAAAAAAACAGATTTTAAAAAGTTTAAAGGAATCTCCGTTAACGTTGAAACGTTCTGGTTTCTTATACCGATGATATTTCCTGGTCCTTGTCAATGTTTGTTTTCTTGCTGAAAACCTGCAGTGATTTGACTTTTTTTGGCTTTAGTGAAATCTTCTGCAGTGGACTCTAAAGCGACGGCTGCAGCTGGAGGTCATTTAAACGTCTTCACAGGAGGACACGAGAGAAAAACATCACGGGGGAAACGTTGAGTAACAGGACAGTTTTATGATCCAAAGTGTCTGTAAGACCTGTGAACGAGAAAAATTCAGTCATGAATCTGAGCTGAGAAAAGTTTCTCGTTTCTGCCGGGAACTTTGAAAATGCTGCGGACTGACTATGAGACGAAGACGAGGCTCATCTTCACCGTCTTTGGTTGAAGAAACACCTGAAAACACGACACCATGAATCAGAAAATTCAGCCAGTGGAGTGACACAGAAATAAATACAGAGTCAGAAAAATGAAATCTCTAAAATCTAAATCCATCAGAAATGTCAAAGGCCAGTTCAGCTCCGTACGAAACAACTCGGTAGCTTTTACTTGTTGTTGGTGTTTGGGTCCGTAAACGCGTCCCGTCTGCAGGTTGATGATGTCAGACGCCAAACGCTGACTCAGCACTTAAATACCCTCCGTCCGGAGCTCTCATTGGCCGCTGAGAGAGTCGCTGTGAAAGTCCCAGAGATCATCAGCGTCGTGCAATCCAAAAAAGAAACTAAGTATGGACATTTTTTTAAAATCTAAAGCCAATTTGTGTGCACCGACTTAAAAACGTGTTTCCTCAAAGTGATAATTCCTAAATTTTAGCCAGTTTCTCTCAGATTTATAAGATTAGATTTGTTGCAACAAGTGATAGCTGGAGCTCCTGCAGAACAGCCGTCCTCAAATTTGCGTTTTTTAGGTAATTTCGGATGAAGATCTACGCCTGAGAACTCATCCGGACAGAAGCGTCACGGTCCAAGAACAAAAAGCTTTTCTGCAGAGTTCTTGTTTTTGTAAAGATTTTTGGGGCTTTTATTGCCTTTAATTGACAGGACAGTGTGAGTAGTTTAATCCCCCCCCCACCCTGTCCCCCACCCCTCCTTTCTTTCCCTTTTCCCCCTCGGGGGGGGGGGGGGGGAGGGGGGGGGGGGGTGTGGTCCCCTCCCCCCCCCGCAAGGTGCAGCAAAGGGGAGGGCTTTCCGAGGCCGGACCTCGAACTTTCCCTGCAGCCCTCTTTTCACAAGAAATCTTAAGGAATACAGCCGCTGTACGTGGAGCTGCTTCGCTCTAATCCGACGATGAGCAACCCTTCTCTTTCCCCCTTTTTCAAATGAGCCACTCGGAGGCCCTCAGCATCCCGATGGGGCGGAGAGGGGGGCGGGGGGGGGGAGGGGGCGGCGGGCAGGCAGCAACGGGCCGAGGCCGGACACGAACCTGCAGCCGCTGCGACAAGGACACAGCCTCTGTACGTGGGCTGCCGCTCTATCCACTGAGCCACCGGGCGCAGCTTCTGCAGAGTTGTGTTTGAACCTTGTGAGTGCAGGCCGACATGCCGAGTTTTTCCACATGATGCACAACTTTCAGCAAAAACAGGTGTGAAAATGGTCTTTTGGTAATTATAATGACTGCAGCTTTCACCACATTTCCAATGTCTTCATCTTCACTCACATAAAGAAATACAAACATATATATAGACAAATATCTCACCCTCAATCTTTCTTGTTTCGGTTTCAAAATAAGGCCCGTTTCACACAGCAGAGCGTGACTGCAGCCTCGCCGACCTGCACGTGTTTCGTGCTTCTGCCGTTCACACGTGCAGCGTTGTTGCAATGTCACTGATGAGAGCTGTGCTTCCACATTTCAAATATTTCAAAATAAAATGCCTGGTGTTTATTTTCTAACATGTCTGTGCCTCTAATTTTTTTTTTTAGTTTAATTCTTCTCTCTTCTCTA
>NW_024615247.1:0-3412 GCF_008729295.1 Plectropomus leopardus
CCTGGGGATTAAAAAAGTATTTCTGATTCTGAACGTCTTGTAAAACTGCTGTCATTTTTTTTCTTTTAGGTCACTAGATGTTTTTGAGCAACCTGAGACTCCTTCTCCCGCTGCCTTTCAGGCACACATCAGTGCTTTTTTTTAGCAACCTGCTGCTGTTTTCATAACCAGTTTTAGGAATAAAACATAAGTGTTTTTAGTGACCTCTGGCCCTTTTTCTCTAATTTTTAGACACTAAACGAGGGTGTTTTTAGCAACCCGCTGCTGTTTTTTCCAGTGGCAATTTATGCGCCAAAAAAGGGTGTCTACTTTAGCAACCTATGGCTGTTTTTAGGTACCAAAAATGAGTGCTTTTCAGCTATCCACAACTGTTTTTCCAACAGATTTTTAGGCATGAAATTGTTTTTTAGCAACCTCTGGCTCTTTTTCTAAGGTTTTTTCTGGCACCAGACATGGTAATTATTTAGAGACCGGTGGCTCTTTTTTCAGTTGGGATAGTATCATGAAGGCAGGTATTTTTTTTTGGTGCCTAAATCAAACCATAAATAATCCACAGCATTGTTTAAACATATAATTTCATAGTATTTTCTACATAATGGTTTGCAGAAACATGCAATGCCATTTTTCTTCTGGCATTTAGGCTGTCAGGTGACAGCGTTGGCTGTGACTCATCTACCGGCCTCTCCTCTCTGCAGGTATCTGAAGATCGTCCATCCTTTAGGAACTCACATCCTGCAGACGGTGCGAGCTGCCCACATCATCGCCACGCTGACCTGGGTTTTCCTCTTGGCCACGACGTGCACCTACGTCATGTTGTCGCTCCTCACCCAGGAGCCATTGTCCTCCGTCCCTGACACAGTGAGCTGTGACGTCCTGCACAGCAAACAGCTCAGCCTCTTCTACAGAATCGTCCACACCTGCTCCGCCGCCATCTTCCTGCTCGTCCTCATCTCCCTGGTCTTCTTCTACTACAGCACCTCCCGCAGGCTGTCGCTGGCTCAGCAGAAGCAGCTGGCGTCCTCCGGCTCCAAGACTCTCACCAAGTCCCGCAGGAACATGCTGGTGCTGGTGAGCCTGTTCTGCATTTGCTTCGTCCCGTACCACCTGGTGCGCCTTCCCTACGCCTTCATGAGGAAGCGGTGTTCGTGGGGTCAGGCGTTCTACTACTTGAAGGAACTGACCATCATGGTGTCGGTGCTCAACGTCTGCCTGGACCCGCTCATCTATTTCATCTTCTGCAAGGCCTTCAGGGCGCAGCTGAGCTCAAGGAGGCTGTTCAGCACCACGCCGGCCGCAACGCAAGAAGCTGAGCGGAGGAGCAGCGACGGGCGGACGAGCACGCTCAAAATCAACTGGAAGACGTCGCTCACCATGACGACAAAGCAGAGCGGCGTGCTCTAGCTTTAAGGACACTTTAGACTTGTGTTGGTGATCCAACAACAAACACATCACAATTGCAAATATGTGCAAAGACTGACATCCGAGGTTTTCCAACAAAGAAATACATGAAAATATATATCTAATTTTCTGTACTGTTTTTGTTTGTTTTAGTTTTTAGGTTTTCCCTGCTAACTTTCAGGTAATTTTCTTCTTCTTTTTTTTTAAAATTCATTTTATGGGCCATATCTCGCATTTTTTTTTTTTTTTTTAAGAAATCAAACCAGCTTGCGTGGGCTTCAAGGGGTTAAAAAGTTTGAGTAACCTTGTTACAAAAAGATAACTGAATATCAGTAAACTAAATTTCAAGACAAGAAATTGAGAACTTTGTAAACAATATTTAAAAACAAACCTGAAGTTCAGGAAACTTGGAATCAACAGCTTGTAAAAGATATTTTAAACAAGACAAACGTTTGTTTTCTTCTTACAATTCAGCAGTTGCGTTTGACTGTTTTGAGTATGCAGGACCTTAAAGAAGTAACTTAAGATCGAGCTGCAAAGAAAAAAAAGTGTTTCTCTGCCCTCTCTGGCGGGAAGTCTGTTTCAAATCTAACCACAGCCAGCGTTACTGGCCGTGTGTGGCCAGAAGCGCGTGCCCTTTCCCCCGCAGAGAAGAAGATAATGATGCCAAGCTTCCCCTCAGATTTTAATCATTTGTTTCTCTGTTGCTTCTGAAGAAAAGCTGTTACATAAATAGTACCCACAGACTCGTCACTAATTTTACACATGCACACGTTTATGGATGGAAGTTATTGCATTTATGTTCGACACTTGCCAGCAGTCCTCAGAGTTCTTGAAAGCTGTAATCAGTATCAGCTCCTGAGCAGAGCCCAGCTCTAGAACCAGAACTGGTCCCTGAAGTGGACCAAGAACAGTGTAACAAAGGCAGAACCAGCTTGACTCCAAACACCATCCTTCAGCAGAAATGCAGCATTGGTGATACGTAAATTTCCGACTGTACGCCGATGACACCCTAATATTTAAGATAAGATTGTTAATCATATTCAAACATGACTTTGCTGGTTGCTTACAGTTTCTAGACCCGAATCCACAATAGATGGGGTGCAGCAGAGTCAAGACATTTATTTATGTTTATTTTGGTGTTCTGGTTAAATGAAGAATGAGTTGTTAAATATTATCGTGCTTGTAGATATCCTGGATAACAAAATCATTCGATCCATTCTTTATGTGTGTAATATACAGTAAAATGGTACAGTACATTTAGGGTACATATGTTGTGTATGTTGCATTTACTTCCTAGTTATTATTGTTGTCATTATTATTATTATTATTATTATTACTGCTGTTAATATTATTATTGTTGGTGACATTTTGAGGACTTTGTAAAAAGACAGAACCTGCTTAAATACAAACACGATCTTTCACCTGAAATGCAGCTAAAATATGTAAATATCTGACTTTATGCAGATGACACCCTGATATTTGAGATAAGTTCATTAATCAAATGCAGGCTTTGACGATTGTTTTCAATTTCTAGACCTGAATCCACAATACATTTGAGAAAGTAGAGACAAGGCATTTATTTGTGTTTAGTTTTGGTGTTCCTACTAAATGAAAAATATGTTGTTAAATATCGTCAGCACTTGTAGATGTCCTCGATGTGAACATCACTAGAGTGTAAAAGGTAGATTTATTATTTTATATTGCAATATAAAATGGTACTATGCATTTTGGCTATGTATGCTGAGTATATTACATCAGAATATTTTTGAATTACTGGCTATTATTGTTGTCATTATTACTGTTATTACTAATTATTATTGTTGGTGACATTGTTATTAAAATATTATGAATGTGAGCAAAATCTTGTGAGGAGAGTTTGATGAGGTCTGCAGCCAAAGTGGACTTTCATGACTGAGTCACACCACAGCACCGTCACCACAGAAAAATTACAGACAAAAACGGCACTGACCAACTTTGCAAGAAATGTCCCAAAAATGAAAAAAAAAAAAAA
>NW_024615248.1:0-5268 GCF_008729295.1 Plectropomus leopardus
AAAAAAAAAAACACGAACAAAGAAAGAAAGAACGCCAAAAATGAACAAAAATAAACGTGTCGTTAAAATCACTGAGGCTTTATTTTGAAGGGCGGAATGACCCGGAAGAGGTTGTCTTTGCTGTTGTTGTCAGTTTTTAAATAAAATGGCGTCGTTAGTTTTAGCTCTTTCGAGCTAACGCGTCTGTTTCTGGTTTGAGGTGAAGTGTGTGTGATGTCCGGCAGCAGTGATCGTCTCTGTCCTCTGTTTGTCTAAATTCTCCGTTTTTTAAAAATGTTTTTCCTCTGACGTCATCTCGGTCGACTGCAATGCTAATTACGTTAGCTTAGCATGCTAGCTGGACGTTAGACACTAAAGCTGTTTGATGTTTGTGAGTTTGTGTGTCTGAGAAAAAAAAAAGTTTGTGAGGTTGTGTGAAAATGTGTAAAGTCCAAATGCTGAGAGCGTTGGTGAAGCAGCGACTAACTGCGGCTGCTGAGGAGATTTTCGGGCTGTTTGAAAGATCGATAGCAGAGTACGAGGAGGAACTTTCTCGATCAAAAGAGGAAAACGAGCGACAGCAGAAACTCCTGGACGCTGTTTTCAGCCCTCAGCTTCAGATTCACAGAGCAGGTCTGATACATTTACTGATTATTATCTCTCTGTTTAAACCAGCAGGTCCTCGACTGTTCACACGAGTCCCCCAAAACACGCACAACCTCTCTGGCCCCTGATAAGTGCCGTGTGGCCCCCCAGTCATTCTCAAATCCAATCCAAAATACTGATATCCCCAATAGTCGTAGAAATGTCTTAAAATCCTGGAAATGTCCAAAAATCCTGGAAATGTCCAAAAATCCTAGAAGTGTCCGAAAGTCCTAGATATATCCTAAAGTCATAGAAATGTCCTGAAATCATAGCGATGTCCTAAAATCAGAAATGTCTTGTAATCCCTGAAACGTCCTAAAATCCAAGATACGTCCTGAAGTCCTAGAAATGTCCTAAAGTCCTAGATATATCCTAAAGTCATAGAACTGCCCTGAAATCCTAGAAATGTCTTGAAATCCCTGAAACATCATGAACGGCCCTGTGCATCACTCTGACTGGATGCACTCTGGTGGGAACTCAGTTCACATCAACGTTAAATGCCAATAATTTTGGTCTTGTTGAGAAAACTGTCTGGCCGAGCTTTATAGCAGAATTTGTCATTAAAAAACCCTTTCTTTATCCATTTCTGTGCACGGAGGTTTGTTTCTACTGCTGTCCACAACGTTACTGCCATGGTTACTGCTGCATTGCTTCCCCATTTCCCAAACTACGGGATGGGCAGAGGGTCATAATTACAGAATGTGCGTTAATTGCGCGTCAAAAAATAAGTTGCATTAAAATTAATTTGTGTTTACTTGTTATTAACTCATTAACTTGGCAACATTAGTTCTAATGTCCCATCAACAAAAAGGAAATTTAGTTTTTGGTGAGAAACTTGAATAACACAGTTGTTTGGGTGAGAAATTAGTTTTCCCAACAATATAAAGTGGATGGTAGAGATGGAATTACAGCCTGTCTAATGTCCCATCATCATGAGCTCTAATCATCCTAAAATACATAATTAAAACTAATGATGCCAAAATGTTCAAAGCAAATGTTTTAATTAATATATTTAATCAAAAAACTTCACCTCGCCTTTCCACTAAATAATGGAAAAGTATCGATCATGGTTTTGATAAGGACTAATCATGGCAATAACCGCAATAATGGTATAAGTATCAATAAAGATGAACCATCCGTAGTGGCAGAGCAGGAGGGCCGGTAATCATCAGGAAAATGTAAGGCAAAGTGTAATGATTCACATTAATGGCTGTTTTTCTGTGTCAGTTTTACCTTCAGATGTCCAGAAAGTGATTGTTGGTGAAAAGGAGCAGCGGGAGTCGAGTTCTAGTCTGGACCATGAGGATCCGGAGCCGCGACAGATTAAAGAGGAGCAGGAGGAGCTGTGGAGCCGTCAGGACGGAGAGCAGCTTGAAGGGCTGGAGGAGGCTGATATCAAGTTCACACTCACTTCTGTCCCTGTGAAGACTGAAGAAGACGATGAAGACAAAGCTCAGTCCTCACAGCTTCATCAAAGACAAACTGAACAGATGGAAACAGAAACTGATGGAGAGGACTGTGGAGGACCAGAACCAGACAGGAACTCACATCCAGGTAGTCCTTTACGACTAGACACTGAGGACAAGACTGGAGACTTTTCTGAACCCGATACTGATGACAGTGGTGACTGGAAGGAGACCAGAGAACCTCAGTCAGGTTTTAACTCTCTGAAAACCAATGAAGCACTTGTCAGTGGTTCTCACACAGGAGAGAAACCATTTAGCTGCTCTGAGTGTGACAAAAGCTATGGAACTAGTGAACATCTGAAGGTACACATGAGATCTCACACAGGAGAGAAACCTTTCAGCTGCACATTTTGTAATAAATCTTTTGCACACAGTGGAAGTTTACACTCGCATGTGAAAATCCACACAGGAGAGAAACCATTCACTTGCACAGTTTGTAACAAATCTTTCATACAGAGCGGAAGTTTACAGACGCACATGAAAATCCACACAGGAGAGAAACCCTTTGCCTGCTCAGTGTGTGGGAAAGCTTTCACACAAGCGTCAAGTCTGAAACAACACATGAGCATCCACACAGGAGAAAAACCATTCAGCTGCTCAGTGTGCGGGAAATGTTTCATTGGAAGTGGACATCTGAACAGACACATGAGGAATCACACAGGAGAGAAACCATTTAGTTGCTCCATTTGTGGTAATAATTTCACACAAGTGTCAAGTCTGAGACAGCACATGAGCATCCACACAGGAGAGAAACCATTTGTCTGCTCGGTGTGTAATAAATCTTTTACACACAGAGGAAGTTTGCAGTTCCACATGGCAGTCCACACAGGAGAGAGACCATACAGTTGCACAGTGTGCGATAAAAGATTTACACGCAAGGGCCACTTGACACAACACATGTGCATCCACACAGGAGAGAAACGATTCAGCTGTAGCGTTTGTCACAAAAAATTCGCCTGGCGTCCACAGGTCAAAACGCATAAATGTGATGGTCATCAGTCCTCACAGCTTCATCAGAGTCAATCCGAGGAAAGCAGAGAGGACGAGTCTCCAGCTGGCAGCTCAGCTGGACAGACGGAGGCTGGTGGAGAGGACTGTGGAGGACCAGAACCAGCCAGGAACTCAGATCCAGATACACAATTACAACCAGTTAGTGAGGATGATTCTCTAGACTTTTCTGAGACTGAAGTCAGTGTAGATAATTGGGAAGAGACCAGAGACCCTCAGCCAGATACACTCCTTGAAAACTGATAATGTCCGCTCAGTGATTTGAAAATGTAGCACCGCTGAGAAACCATTCATCTGCTCAACCAGTCTGATGTCAAGACTGCAGACTTTTCCGAACCTGAGACTGCGATCATGATCGGGCCGAGCCCAGAAAAACACGGCTGAGGGGCTTTATCACCGCAATAATGTTTGGTTTTTTTTTCCAAACATGTCAGAGAAAATAGAGAAATTATTACACAAACAAGCAGACAGACAAAAAAAGTAACATTTACAGACAATGACAAACATAAAGCAAAAGAAATGGTCAAACACATGATGACTTGATTTACATATTTAAAAAGGAGTGAGGGGAATCCCACCTCTTCTCCATAAGTCATTGAATTTTGATTAAACAGTGTCCTTATTATTTTAAACCTATACTCTGAATAATTAAAGCACAGGCATACAACCATATACCCAAAGTCAAATTCCTACAATTTTACATTTTTATTTACAGACGGCTGTAAGATACAGGCAGCTACTCTGCAAAAAAAATCACATTTTGGGAAGAGTTTTGTGCTCACAGCCAGTACCATTTATAACAGCCGAGGCGTATTGTGACAGACTTGTTTCATGTTTACTGTGATGTTCTTGTCTTTTTACGTCTTGTGTGCTTAACTCCTCTGATTGTTTATCTGTACAAACCATGAAAACAAATTTCCTCCTCAGAGGACAGTGAAGTATGTATCTGAATCTTCAAACAGGTAAATTGAATAAAGTTCACTCCCTTTACAGTTGTCATGAACTGGAACATTAGCCATAGAGAAGAAACCCGTTGTTTGAAACACGTTTATTTCTGATGTAAAGTTGGGCATTTTAACATGTACAGTGTAGAAGCCTTATGAAGCTTTCAAAATGACTTTTTGAAGTATATTTGATTAATTATGTGTCCTCAGAAGGTTCTGTGTATCCACGTGTGATCTTGTAAAATCTGTATCTGCTGTCACTGTTGATGGATGTTAGTGGTGAAGAAGTATGTGACTTTTGCACATTTTAGATTTTGAATTAAATAACTCTTCATGAAGTAGATGGAATCCAGTTTTTCTACAAAATACATCAAAAGCTTTCCAACACATTCATTTTATTTGTGGCAGCCTGCCACAATGAAAATACCTGCTGTCACATATTGATTTGACATTTTTGGATCTTGACTGGAATATATGTATAAGTGGTTTGGTATTTTACGACACACAGAATGCGTACTCTGTGTACTCTGGGCACAGGTGGAACAGCAAAACATAGGCGATTTTTTTTTTATTCTTAAATTTGGAGGGATTTTTTTCCACTTAAAATCTTTGTTTGAGTTCTGGAGACTTTGGACTTTTTTATCTTTTCTTTGAAAGCTTTGGATATGTTTTGGTTTCCTTTAAAAAAAATGTCTTTTTAATCCTAAGCCTTTTGGTGACTTTAAGCCCTTTCTGTGATTTCTTTTCCTTTTAATTGTTGTTGATTTTTAAAAACTTTTGGTGATCATTTTGTCTTTTAAACTTTCTGGTGTTTTTTTCCCTTAAAAAATGTATTGTATTTTTTATGGTTATTTTCTTTTTCATTTTAAATTTTAGCCACCAGGTGCCAGATTTGGCCCTTGGTCAGTAAATTTCGTACTGCCCTACGGCTTATTCCCCTTGTAAACCCTTTTGTAATACGTGGTAAATATGTTACCTTCTCTTACAGGTAACCTAAATGTGACGGGGTCATTCTGCTGCACAACAGAGAAAGACGTGGGCCTGTAAATAAATCACTTTTAATTTGAAGAAGCAGTGTTCCCGGAAGCAGTGTAGCTTCCGGAGATTCATGGTGCGGGGTCCCATAGCGGAGTCCGGTTGTAGCGGTCTGGTCCTGGGTCTTTATTGTGGACCGTTTTCTCCGCCGTGAGTCCTGCTCTTTCCGTCCCAGAGTCCATCAGATACAG
>NW_024615249.1:0-3688 GCF_008729295.1 Plectropomus leopardus
CAACAGCAACAACAACAACAACAACAGCAACAACAACAACAACAACAACAACCACAACAACAACAGCAACAACAACAGCAACAACAACAACAATAATAATAACAGGACTCATAAAGCGTTTTTCTTGGTACTCTCAGACGATCAAAAGGTTAAAAATATTACACTCTGGAACCTGGTTTCAGAAGTTTGCATTTTCAGGCCCCCATAATGCCGTTGTCGTGTGAACGAACTGCCAAACCGCAACAAAAGTTTATCGTTTCATGCAAGAGGCGTTGCCATGTGAACGACCCCTCGATCGCTTTTCTTTTTAATAACTGTAACACTCCTATAATACTCATATATTACTGTAAACAGCTGTAAAATTAATAATTTAAGGTGCTCTCGACACTCTGAGGCTGATTTATTATCTTGCAGACTCAGAATGAATTTGATTGGCTCTCACCTGTCTGCAGGTGGTCTTTGGCTCCGTCCTCATCAGCTCCAGATCTGTTGGACGGCCAATCCCAGCAGGAGAACCGGGCCGCACCCGCCGACCCACGAGGCCTGAGCGGGGTCACAGAGGTCACAGTCTCACATAAAAAAAACAACTGTCCACATACTTTTGGCCTCGTGGAGACAAAGCTGCGTTCAAGTTCACGGTAAAACAGAGACCCGTCAGTGTTGGAGTAAATCACATTTTTTCCGACTGACGTCTTTTTATTTTGTGATTGATGTTGCCGATGGACTTTCTGTCCCCCCTCGGGCGTCTGCGGACGTGAACAGTGCTCGCTTTATTTCGCCGAGGACAGCGAGCGCTGCCGTGACCAATCAGACGCGTCATGATTGCAGATTGATGAGGATTCGTGATGAAGTCAAAGGTCACAGATTTCTTCTCTTTGATTAAAGGACGACTTTATTCTTTCTTCTGATCTGCAGAATGTCTCCGCTGTCGTTTCACAGTGAAACTTCACTTTGAACAGTATTTTTATACAACAGCGTTTACTTTTACTGCAGTAAAGGATCTGAGCCCAAAATGTTTAAGTATCTTTGTCGAACTTTAAAGTTATTTAACGTCCTCGTCCACTGTTTGATAGAGTACTTTTGAGTAACTCTGTCTTAATGAAAAACATGTTGAACTTAATGATTAAACCTGATTAAACAATTTCTACCAACTTTACACAAAAAATAAATAACATAAAATAAAAATAATAAAGGTCAGAGAATTTTCTCATATGGCCTTTTACGGTGTCGGTTTGAAGCAAATATAACGTAACTGAAACTGAAAACATGTGAACTGGTCCAATAATAAAACATTTGAACATTTCTCACCTTGTTGTGGACTTCAGCTGGATAAAACCCCGTCACTGCAACACACAAGTACTGCCGTTAGTACCACACGTACTGCGATTATACTACTGTCTGTACTCACAGTGCTACAGTTACTGCACAGTGTTGGTCCTCCTCTCTCACCGTAGAAATAGTCGAAGGTGGCGGTGTAGTCGTAGTCTGGTGTCGCCGTCTCTGTTCGGTAGTCGTAGTCGGCGGTGGTTATTTCTTCTTCGTGGCCTCCTGTGCTTCCTGCGGCGGGAAATAAAGAAGAATATCGAAAATATCAAAATCGCCTCTGAAAACGCTTCATCTTACTTTATTTATAAGTTTTTATAGACACTACAGGAAAAACGGTGATATTTCAGGAATAAAGCTGTAATATGATTAAAATCAATTATTATTATTATAAACGAGAGTTTTACACAGAAATAAAATTAAGAGATAATAAAATCACTTTAAAAAATGGATCAAATTGATAATGTAAAATGTTAAATACTTTTGCTTTTCATACTTTAAATACTATATTACTTTGAATGAAGAAAAATGTTTGAGTTTTTCTTCCAGCACGTGTGAAAAGTTTCATTTCAAATCTTGAACTGTAAAATAAAAAACGGAAGAATAAACATTTAAATTAAACTATGAAATAGACAATAGAAATATGTAATATAAAAATGCACATCTATTTTTGTGTTTTTTAAACGATCCTACAGACGTCTGACACTCTGATATTTATTATGTTATTTCACGTTGACGCCTTGAATGAGTCCGCAGCAGAGAGCGTGACGGTGACGGCAGATAAAATCTCAGCAGGTTCACCTGTTACCAAACAAAACAAAAAAAGCAAAGACAGATAATCAGTGACGCTAATCTTCACCATCATCATCATCGGCTTTAATAACCCGCAGCAGCATATTTGATGATTGAACGCTTCCTGTCAGTTGTGTGACACAAATCTGGCTTCAGCTCTCACCTGTGAACACAAACACCTGGAGCTGTTTCTGACTCTGAGCTACAGAAAGTCAGGACGGAAACAGACGGGCGGAAACCTGTCGAGACTCGCCTGCAGTCTGAACTCAGGGACTCTGAGCAAAGAGCGCTGTCTGAATCAGCAGCACAAAGACTAAAATCGGTCCTGCTTTACTTTCTAAACACTAAAATATATATTGTTTTCTCTTTTCACAACACACAGATTCGTTCCTCACACTGTGTCCTCGGACCTCTCCGTTTGTCCGTGTAAACTACAACCATGTTAAACCTCTGAATATTTGGCAAAATTGGAACTATTGTAAACATTCAGCAGTTTTATGATTTATATATCAGCAGGTTCACTGTAAAATAAATGAATAATTAGCAGCACAGCAGATCAACAGAGTTTTAAAATGGACACAAGCAGTAATGTCATTAATTCAGTGTCTGAACAAACGTCTCCACTTCTGTTCCTGAGATACGACACTGAAACGGCCAGAAACGTGTTTTTGCAGAACATGTGATATCACACCAAAGCTGACCTTTGGGACATAAAAATTCATCACCTCATCACCATATTCTGTTTGACATTTGTGTGAAATTTTGTCAAAAGTTAACCAATGAATTATTAATTTTTTTATTATTTTTAAGGTCACAATAATCTTGATTTTTCATCAAAATCTAATCAGTTCATTGTTGAGTCTAAGTGGACGTTTGGGCCAAATCTATGAAAGTCCTCGAGGCCTCACTGAGATATTGCATTTAAGAGAATAAGACACACACAACAAAATCGAATCAGTTTTTCTTCAAGTCCAACTGGACGTTTACAAAAGTTTGTGACCTAAATCTAAAAAAAGTGTAAATAGGTTTAAAGTTAAACTGTGCGACTTCAAACTTTATGTTTCAGATAAAAGAGAAAAAAGTCGAAAAAGAGAAGTGTCTGGCCTCTGTGTCCAACGTCTTCCAGTCTGAGGTAAAGATGTTGAAATCTCTTGTTTTGTTATTGTGTGGGACAAAGACTGACAGAGACGTGTGAGTGTTTCCGTGAATCATTAATGCTGAACTGCAGAGCTCAGTCAGGAACACGGAGACTCTTGTTTCAGCAGGTTTTTGTCTCTGTGATGTTTGGATATTTTGGTCACAGACTGAAGAAAAACAAGGAAGAAGAGTGACAGCGTATCCTGTCAGAGCTCATTCAACCGATAAAGTTTCACAATCAAACACAGAAAGAATCTGCAGAGGCAAAACAAACACGACTTCAGTTTCACATTTTTGTTACTGAGACTTTGTTACTGATTTGATCACAAAAAGTCTTTGTGCAAAACTAGGCTAACGGTTTTCCCCTTCTTTTAGTTTTCATGTTAAGCTAGGCTAACAGTTTGCTTGTTTCAGTCTTTGTGCTAAGCTAGGCTAA
>NW_024615250.1:0-1194 GCF_008729295.1 Plectropomus leopardus
GTGTTGTTTGTGTGTTTGTATTGTTTGTGTTGTTTGTATTGTTTGTGTGTTTGTGTTGTTTTGTTGTTTGTGTTGTTTGTGTGTTCGTGTTGTTTGTGTGTTTGTATTGTTTGTGTTGCTCGGGGATCTCCGGGGTCCTTCCTGCTGTGTTCTGATTGGTCGGTTTGTCGTATGACAGCTTTTAACTGTAATGAGGTTTTCGGTGAGTTTCAGTGTAACTCATGAAGTCTCTGCTGTTTCAGCTTCACTGAAAAATACGACAGTACAAAGACACACATCACATGCTGCCCACTGATGCTTTTATAGAAACGTGTGTGTGTGTGTGTGTGTGTGTGTGAGTGTGAGGCAGAGGGCTGCAGGACAGCGTGACAGAACCAAGATGTTGGTGCCTCATAAAAACGACACATTTTATACTCGATGGTCACCATAAAGTCATTTTTTACATCGCACGAGGAACACGCCGCGAAACATCGAATATATTCGATATACCGCCCAACCCTAGTTCATGCATGTGTCCTAAATGTAGTCCAGATTGTGTATTTGAGTGTAATCAGTGAATTTGCAGCTCAGCTCCTACAATAAGTCTAAAATACACTGTGGAAACTAAATAGTTACATTCAGACTGTTCAGGTCCAAAAATGCTCCATTGAAAACTGACATTTTTGATCCCACAGCTACAGTCACGTACTGAGCACGGAGGAGACTGAGCATAAAACATTTTTCATTTAAAAACACGGTGGTGTCATGGCAAAAACCTGACATTTAAAATTTACAACATTTAAATTTAAATGTTTATGTTTACATTCATGATTAGGACTGATGTTGGTTGAAAGTGAACTCAGTGAAAGTGGAAGATCATATTGCTGTAAAATATTTTTCAAAGCCTGATTTTGAAAAGTGCATTTTGCACGGCAATGAGGAGCGATATGAGTGTGTGTGTAATATTAGAGTGGGCCCTAAAGGGTTAATCAGCTGTCTGTGCAGATGACTCTTTACGAAACAGAGACACACTCAGACCACAGTGCGTCTCTGGTTACCATGGAGATGGCTGAAAGCTCCATCCTGGGACATGCAGCAGCAGCTGTTCTGGTCTGGTCTGTTCTGGTCTTTTCTGGTCTGGTTTGGTCTGGTCTTTTCTAGTCTGGTCTGGTCTGGTCTGTTCTGGTCTGGCATGGTCTGGTCTGGTCTGGTCTG
>NW_024615251.1:0-1134 GCF_008729295.1 Plectropomus leopardus
TGATTTTAAAATGACACTATGAGTTAAAGCCTGTCAATGATCTGCTGAAAAACATTAACATTAAAACTCACACTTCCTCCAAGATCAATTCAAATTCCATCTGACCTCAAAACCCGCAAAACTCTAATATATTTACGATACTAATAAATAGAGAAACTCATGTGTGATACATCAGATGAAACGGTGCTTATTTAAACTGACTCCATGTTTCTTTCGCTAATATTAATGTAGCTTTCTCGCCTCATTGATTTCTTCATTGGCTTTCTCAGATTCACATCAGTCTTTTTTAATTATGACATAAATGTGCATTTTTTTCTCTTAATGATTCCAGCAGCAGACTTAATCAGCTGCAGAAGAATGATGTGAACAAATGTGTAATATGTGTGTAAATTTTGACATAAAAATTAATTCCCCAGAGAGGAAAATGAAAGTTGTTGACTCGCCATTGAGACAGAATACTTAACACTAAAAACAGGCGTTAGCTGTAATCCCTCAGTGATCAGGTTTTAGTCTGTGTGTGTTTTCACCACCAGTGATCTCATATTCGCTGGTAGCTGCTGTTTGGATCGATACTGGATCAATACAGCAGCTGACGGACCAGCAGAGCTCGATCACAACAGAACAACCTGCTAGTTAAAGTTTAATGGTCTGGCTGACAGAAACCTGCTTACAGTCCACCATGTGCACCAAACTGATTTCTTACATGTCACGTAAAAAAAAAAAAAAAAAAAAGAGCAAAGGGAATATATAAGAAATACACGTGATAAAAAATTAATGCGTTGGTATGTGGCGAAGAATTCAATGAGAACTGCGTTACTGTGAGAGCATATTTGAATTAACTGCTGCAATAAATCAATAAATAAATATAGACAGTTTCTAGACACAGAATAAAAAATACATATGACTAACAGCCTTTAAAGGTGCCAGTCTGAGTCCATAAATATGTGAATCTGATGACTAAGCTGCAAAGCAAATACACACATTGTGAAAATCACAGCTGATTATTTCTAAAACATGTCAAAATCTTCAAAATGTCCGGTTGCCCCGTGGAGACTTTTACTGTCCAACTGAGCAGTGAAGCTCAGGAGTGTGTGTGTGTGTGTGTGTGTGTGTGTGTGTGTGTGTGTTTGTGTA
>NW_024615252.1:0-5027 GCF_008729295.1 Plectropomus leopardus
TTTTTTATGCTTTATTTTATGCTTTTTTTAATGTGTTATTTTTTTATTTATTTTACAATATAATTACTTAGTTATTTAAGTAAGTAATTCAATGCTGAAAAGATGGTATTTTTTTATAAAACTGAGCTGTCTATGCAGTAGAGAGATGCACATACTTATAACATTGATGTAACATGACCAGAGACAACAGAAGAAAAGTGGTATGTCATTTGCTTTTGCTCCAAAGATAGAAAACATAAAACTATGACAATGCACTTTGCCATACTTTACCAAAAAATCTTACGTCTGTGGTTGACTAATGTGAGCTTGTCTGTTCACATTGACTCAAAAAACAATTTGGTAGCCAGCTGATAATAAATTATCTCAAATTATGGATAAACTGTGCACTAAAATGGTTCCGAAGACATTTTGGGTGAGAAATAGGACTTGCAGTAACAGAATCTTGGTTTATATTTGATCAGCACTGCTTAGTTTTAAAGCTTAAACTCAGTTTTTGTCAGCCTCTGTTTTTACAATACATTAGGCAGTATGGCACCTACTGCCTGTTGTATCACAGCCAAACAGTGCACTAAATTATGTTTCTGAAAACAGACAAGAAATGGGCAATACAGTACAAGAATCTCAGTTTACATTTGATCAGCTGCCTTTTTTTCCGTTTGAGTATGGTTTGAGAGGGAGAGTGGGGCGGGTTTCTCTCCAAATCCGTCTCAATACTATTTGTGTCCCTGGTGACTAACATGCAAAAATGTGAAGGTACAATTTGTAGTTTGAGCAGCAAGCCTAAAGCCAGTGAAATGCGTCATTCACACATGGCAAGAAATGCATAGAATATTTGTTAGGCTGCTTCTGTAAATCCCATGTTTGCCAATAAAAAAAAAAATGGAAAAAAAGAGCTCAATGTGATAGGCATCAGATATCAATACATCTCTGAAGAAGAGGAGAGAAAACATCATAACACTTATTTTAAACAGCTACTTTTCTCGCAGCACCATTCACAAAAATCTTCCCTATGCGTTATCTGTGACATTTCCAAACAAGTTAAAATAAATTAAATATCAGATATTGTTATTTTACCATCTTCCTGGAGGTGAAATAAGCAGGGTCACCAAGCATCCCAGTCTCATCAGTGAACAATGAAACCAGAGGAAAAAAAGTTTTGTCAGCCAACAAAAAAAAGAAGCAGCCACAGGTGTTGTAATTTTAAAATCAATATCCAAGCAGGAAAAATGAGGCACAGAGAAATTGATGTATAAAACGAGGCATCGTGGATGATCACTGGTTTGCTTTTCATGCATTTCTGAAAGGATTGTCCCTTAAAGTAATGACTTTGCAAATCCCACTTTTGGGGCATGTTTTGGAGGAGATGAGTGGAAATAAAATGATTGGCAGCAGAGGAGAGGAGGAGGAGGAGGAGGAGAGGCCAGTAGGCAAGTGCATGTTGTGTCACATCAGTGAACTAGCTGCAGACTGTAGGGCCTGTCTGCTGTAGCTGAGAGGAGTGTGTTCACAGTTCAAACACACTTCAGGGAAGCCTAAAATCCATTGACTAAGCACAGGAGTTGTGCCATTGGCTGTATTTTTTGGATACTGATAACAACTTGACAGCTGACAGAAGCTGCAATGATGAATGACAGCACATTTAAGCAACTGATTACAAACCCCGGACTTTCATGCAGGAGTCCAGTGTTCGCTTCCCGTCTGATTTTGTTTTTTTCTGCACTTTACCATGTGGCTCCTTTTCCTAACCCTAATCCCCTAATGACAGCATGTGCGTTTGTTGACGTTCTGGCACTGGTTGCCGTGTGCTCTTTCTGCCTATACATAACCACGTGCAGCCTAATCCCACCATGTGCTTGAGTTAACATCACAGTAGGGGCATCCCAGAACGTAAATAGCAGCCGCAGAAGGATACCTAGAGCATATTATGTGGATGCGGACGTCCTCTGCAAATCAGCAGTGTGTGACGACTTGGGATGCAAATGCGTTGAAACATTATATGGACAAAAGTGACTCTATTCAGTGGCATTCTTAGGATTTAAGAGGATAAGTTGACTTTCTTTGACTGCTTGTTGTGTGAGGGCCAAGTAAGAGCTGGGGTAGCTGACCTGCACTTCTGCAGTGAGCATTAATACAGTGCCAGTAATTTATATCATGAAGAAATTGTCAGACAAAGGGGAGTAAATGAAATAATCTGTACATTGAAGGAGACGGACAGCTTTAACAACATGGAGCATTCATTCAGCTCTCACTTGGCAAGTTGTGACAGCTGTTATATTCATTGTGGTAAGAAGCTGTTACAATGTCTACTGCGTTTCCCAATGAATCCTGATGTAAACTCTGTTATTTTCTCCTTCTGAGGATTCCTCCAGCCAAAATCGTTATAACACTTATTTAAATGACACTCGCTGGCAAGGCCATCTTTAGCTTGGCTGTGCCAGAGGTCTTCCAAGGGGCTCCATTAGTAGACTCCTCATAACTGTGTTTACTTTGGTTCTGATGCATATGGGGGATGCAACTTTCCCAATGCTCTTGTCTCTCCATCACATGCTGAATAAATTATCCACAAGTGATCACATTCCAGTAGTATAATTATCACTGTCCAACACCAACACCTCAGCAGTTTCTTAGCAACTGCTATTGGCACATTTTCTGCTTTCCTCAACAGCAGTATTTTCCATCTAGTTGAAACCAGACTCATTGCTCGTGCAATTTATGAAATAATAATGCCATAGGGATTATTCTCAATACAAATGTACATACCGTACCATACTGTAATCAAAGCTATTTTATTGATTTAACAGTTACTCCTATTCTAATGTCATAACAAACATTTCTGCTCTCTCTCTGTTCAACACATCTCTGGAAACATTGGCTCTTGATGTGAGAGAATAAAAAAAAAAGAAAGAGATACAACAGCTCGGTGCACACTGGTTGGGGAGATGAAAAACCTCTGGACTGTGCTTGTTCATTATTCATCCACCCTTTAGAGCTGGCTTTAGAACTGCATGTCAGCATGGATGGCAGGCAAGCACCGCAGGCCACAGGCTGACAGAGTCAGCCTTGGTCTTAGTCAATGAGCTTGTGGCTCAGACGGCTGTGTGGACGGCTGCCAAAACAAACAGGAGGGAGAACAGAGCAGGGACATTGTTGAGGTTTTGTTTGGGAAGGTTTCAGATCAGTGGATTGCCACTTGGAAAAGTTAGCCTGTAGGCCTAGAAATTAAACTGAAGGCCCAAAACAGTAGGAAGTCACCTTTTCATCTTTGAATTCCCTTCACGTCTCAAGAAATGTGAAGATTAAGCGAATTAAACTGAAACAGCAGCTTTGTTAGAGAAGTAATTCTTGCACACAATATGCCAACAAACTGTTGTGTGACTGGGGCATTAACTCAATGCTGGAAAGCTATACAAAGAGAGACTGAAAATACCAGAAACAAAAAGTATTTTGTGTTTATTTTTTGGCGTACTATGTAACCATATTGTTTATTATTTAATTTATTGGCTGAAATTAATTAACAGTATCTGTTGGGAGTTTAACGGCTCAGAAACTGAGACCTCAGTGCCACTGTGACCATTGTAGGTGCAGCCAGATTAGTTCTTCTTACATTACAAGGCAGAGCTCTCAGGGTAGCTTCAAACTTTTCATTTACAACAGCATCACCTAAATTTGTTGATTAGCAGTGTGAGACAAAAACAGATTGAAAGGCAGTCCTCCTCCTCCCCACAGCTTTCAGGCAGCCTCCCACTGCAGATTCAGATTGTGCCAGAGTATTAACTAATACTGTGAAGTGTTTATCAGTGTGTAAAAGCAACAATACTCAGTCGTAGAGAAAACAGAATGATATGATATGGTAAATAGTTTGAGCCCCCAAAAATGTGCTTTCACAAGTGCATTTTAGTTAGTCCCTTGTGCCTGAAATCTGCAATTAACAGGACTTAACAGGTCAGAGTTTTATGATGCAGCTACACTGACATTTGTGTTAATTTTTGTTTTTTATTGACACTATGCCAGTATTTGTGTGCCTTAACTGTTACAGTAAGAATTATGGCCATTGAATATTCAGGTTATTTGAAATAAATTTAAACAACAACAACAACAAATGCAGGTGGGCACTCAAAAATAGTGACACCAATTCAGAGTCTGTCCAATTGTCTCCCTTTCTGTTTCTGAGTGATGGCACTGAGTAATGGCCAGCCAAGTGTTTTTGCGTGACATATGATGTCACAGTGAAGTTGACCTTTGACCTTGTGGATATAAAATGTCATCACTTTATCATAATATTCTTTTAGATATTTTTGTTCAATTTTATCATAATTAGGATATGAATTTCTGAGTTATGGCCAAAAACATGTTTTGTGTGGTCACAGTAACCTTTGACCAACAAATTCTAATAAATTAATTGTTATGTCTAAGTGGATGTTTGTGTCAAATTTAAAGAAATCCCCTCAAGGTATTCATGAAATTTAAAAATCATGAGAAATAGATAACGCAAGGTCACAATGACCTTGACCATGACCACCGAAATCTAAGTAGTTCATTGTTGAGTAAACATTTGTGCCAAATTAAAAAAAAAAAAAAAAAAGAATGACACAGACAATTTCACAGTGACCTTGACATTTGACCTAAGACCACCAAAATCGTTTCAGTTTATCCTCAAGTCCAGGTGAAAGTTTGTGCTACGTTTGAAGAAATTTCGTCATGGCATTCTTTTTTTTTTTTAATCATACTTTTTATTGTAGTTTCCTTTTAGGGCAGTAACAGATCAAATCAAATAGTTACAAGCATTGTGCATTTCTCAGATTGTAACAAGAAGTAGTAATAAAATGTAAGGGAAAAGAAAAAATAAAAACAGACACAAAAAGACAAACGCAGGTAAAAAAAAATAGATTAAATGAATAGATAATAGTAATAATAATGATGATAGTAGTAATCATAGTCAAAATAAATAAATAGTTAAGTAAAATTTAACCAAAGAAATGAAAAGAAGAAGAAAAAGTAAATAAATGAGTGACGTTAAAAGATGTATA
>NW_024615253.1:0-1326 GCF_008729295.1 Plectropomus leopardus
AAAAGATTACACAAGTAATACAAAATATTTTTGGAGATGAATTCAACTTTCAGCTCTTTCTCCACAATCTACTTGGGGAATATTGCACCCCATATACTGGGACGAGGCAAATATCTTTTGAAAATTTTATTAGCAGCCAGCAAGAAAACCATAACACGGAGCTGGTTACAGCCCACACCTCCAGCAGAGTCTGACTGGATCGATATTGTGACCAATATCCAAAATATGGAAAGGATGACCTTCTTGTTAAATCTACAGACTGATAAATATTTGCACTACTGGGAAAAATGGATTGTGCACATGTCCACAAGAGATGCTCATTGAGCCATCATGTATTTGTAACCCCATCAGTATAGTGTCTGAATGAATGTATAGGTGACCAAATGTTCGTTCTATGCTCTTCTGTATGTTGTCTATGTTCCCTTTTATAAAAATAAAGTACAAAAAAAAAAAAAAAAAGAACTAATAACAATGAAAGCAGACTTTTGCTTTGCCCTTTCTTCCCCTGTGTCTTGGCCAAAAAGTTGCACTTGACAAAGGCAAAGACTACAGTCAACGGCCAACTAAAATGTATGTTCTGCGCCTGCATGAGAGGGAAATAACTCTCCATAGCATTAAGTGATGGTAGCCTGTATTTATTATATAAAAAAGGACAAAATACAGACAAGACTGATTTAAGATAATCATCAGCCAGTTTGCATATAAACAACATGATGCAATGTTGAAAAATGTGCTAGCAAACAATAACACAAACACTTATGAACCATTTCTGCTAAAGAGTTGAATGGCTAAAAACATAATCTTACTAATCTTACTTCCACTTTCATTTCTCTTTTCATGCACTTAGCTGAACTGCCAATAAGAGTGATACCACTCACCAACAAGGCACCGCCATCTACAACACAATCCAACATTCTAAAACTTGGCTGGCAGATGCTCACCAACGGACTGACATTGACCAAAAGCTGATCACCGGCTTGGTATGTCAGGGCCCTAAGATTGGGTATAGTAGGCAATATAATACAGTAAAGGCAGGTTAACAAAAGTCAGCTTTACATGAAATAAATAAAGACATACAGTTTTCAGCTTTTGCATTTTACACAACTAGGTTTAAAGGGGTTTTGCAAGCCCAAGACATATAACCCACAGAAGATCATGTAAAATTTAAAACCTAAAAAAATTTAAAACTAAACTGGTAAGGTTTCCGCATGGCAATATAGCAACCCTTTTCAGGTGTGCTAGTCATGCATGACAAACAATGATGACAAATGCCTGACATCTGTTTGATTTTCAGAGAAAACAAATGATAGATAAACAAATGCTGAG
>NW_024615254.1:0-1707 GCF_008729295.1 Plectropomus leopardus
ATCTTTGCATCAAACTGTACCTCCTTCCATTTCTCAGAGTGCCTTCATCATTTCTCACAACATAAATTAAATATCAGCTTATACGCGGCTTCCTTCAGTAAACAATAATCCAGATTTTGGTCGTCAGTTTAAAGGTTTCAGATTCGGCTCAGATTTAATAACTGAAACAGAAACTGAAAAGTTTTAGCAGAGCAGCCAACAGAGCCAGAGATTATCTGAGATTTATGGAATAATTACAATAGTTCAAGGAAATTATTCAAAAATTTAAAAGAAAAAAGTTGTTCAAAAATGTTGTTTGAAAGGATTGAAAAAATCAGTAGTTTGAAAAAGATTCCCAGAAATTCAGAAGGTGAAAGATGTGGGCATCATTTTGACGGGAAAAACTGTTTTTTCAGGAAAAAAAAAAATCAATATTGGGGGTTAATTAAAAAAAATAATTCAGAGGAAAATGTGGTCATCATTTTGAAGGGAATTTTTTTTAATCTAAGTCAATATTTTACAAGAAAAATATTACTATCTTGAAAATTAAGTCATCAGTTTATATTTCTGAAGACCTTTCTATTTGTTTTCTCGAAAATGTTGAACTTTTTAACGGCGCTGCTAAAACTCTTCATTCAGGGATCAATAATTGATTGTTTGGTCATCAGCTATACTCGTCAATATTCTACCAAATATTTAAGATTCATCGGAGCAACAGAGCCAAACGTGAGCAGAGATTTAAGGAATCGTTTCAATATTTGACAGAAAAAAATGAACGTTTTGATAAAAATACGATTCAAGAAATGTCGTCATTCAAAACTGTCGTCATCATTTTTAAGGAGGAAAAAGTACTTGGATGTAAATTCAATATTTTTTAAGAAAAAAGTCTTTGGGAAAAATTTTTTAAGGAAACATATTTTTTTTAAAGAGTTAAATTTACAAGAAAAAAAATTAATTTTGAGGAAAAAAAGTCATATTGAAACACTTCGGAGTAAAAGGTCATAATCTGAAAAAAACTCCCTATTTAAACAGATTTGTGGTAGAAATGTGTCATTTTATAAGAAAATAATCATAATATTTGAAAATGAATCCATCTTTACATATTTATATTCATACTTTACATAAACCAACTCTGGCTGATTATGTCAATTTTATTCTTTTTTTTTTTTTTTTTTCAAAATTTAACCGTTTTATAACTAGTGTCTCAAAAATGTTCAGATTTTAATTTCTGCTTTTTTTCCTCAAAAAACATTTTTTGACCTATTTTATATATTTTTTATTGTATAGTTTTTCCTCATTTTCTGACTTTATTCTCAGTAAAATACAACTTATTTTCTCATATTTTAACTAACTTCTCTAAATCTCAGAGCGGCTCTGCTCCGCCGTCATCATCATGAGTTTTTATTTGTGTTTAAGGATTCTGAATTATTTCAGCTCTGTTGATCCGATTTAATGACTACAGGTGGCAAAACAATATCAAAGGTCAAAGGTCAAAGCTCCTCAGAAACATTTCTGCCGTTAACGTCTCTTCACGTCACTTTTCTTCAGTTTCATCTTTAATGTTTTGTTTTATGAGTGTTTCCTGTTTCAGCAAATTTCAACGTAAACGACAACAGATCAGTGACGTCACAGTCGCTCAGCTCTCCGCTGTCACACACACACACACACACACACACACACACACACTCACTCACACACACTCACACACACACACACTCACACACACTC
>NW_024615255.1:0-1215 GCF_008729295.1 Plectropomus leopardus
GAAGCTGCCTCGTACCATGAGAATCCACCCCACGTTCCACGTCTCCAAGGTCAAGCCGGTCCGGGAGAGCTCCCTGCAGCCTGCCTCTCAGCCGCCTCCTCCTCCTCGACTCATTGAGGGAGCACCAGCTTACACGGTACGTCGGCTCCTTCGTTCCAGGCGCCGCGGCAGGGGTCTCCAGTACCTTGTTGACTGGGAGGGGTACGGTCCGGAGGAGCGGTCCTGGGTTCCGGCTCGACAGATCCTGGACAACCAGCTCATCGTGGAGTTCCATCGTCTCCATCCGGATCAGCCGTCCCGTGCAGCTCCCGGTCGTGGGTCCTCCGTCTCTGCTCGTCCTCTGTCTCCTGTTCCTGGACCTTCTGGGTTGGGGTCCTTCCCGAGGGGTTCCGCGTCGCCGCTGGAGGGTGGTCCTCCTTCTGATAATGACAACGACGAAGTTGGTTCTGATGGCTCCGAGGAGTTCTGACCCTCCTCCGGGCCCCCTCCGCCCGCCCGGCTTCTGTGGCCCTGGTTTGGGACGTCATGGGCCGTCCCTTGGGGGGGGGGTTCTGTCATGGGTCCTGCATTCTCCTCCTCCCCACTGCCAGTGTTTTTCCACTCACCTCACTCTGACCTGCTCTACCTGCCAGCCACGCCCACTGCTGCAGCCCGCTCTCCCTCAGCTGCAGTTCATCTCCAATCAGTCCGGTATTTAAGACACTCCCACACATTCACTCACTGCCAGATTGTTCCTCTGCTACTATGCACGACTCTCCAGCGTTTTATTGCCAGACTTCCTGTTGCCGACCCAGCCTGTTCCCGACCAGCTCTCTGCGCCTGCCACCCCGTGTACCTACCTGCCTTTTGTCCCCGACCACGTGCTTCGCTCCGGCATTCCGGAAATCTGACGGCTCCACTGGCAAAGACCTCACCGCTCGACCACGACGATCCTCCTGCCTGCTCCTCGACGGTACCGTTATTCTTTCGGACTGTTTTCCCGGCTACGGATCCTCTGCCTGTCCCTGACCACGATTCAGCGCTATCCCCAACAACATTCCCACACATGTTGTCGGCTCGTCGAGCTACGGGGTTTTCTTGCTCTCCAGCCACAGTAGGTTCAAGCTTCGTGTCTTCGCTTCGTGGGATTCCTAGAGACATTGTTTGGGCTAACCGCCAGAAGAACGAACTGAATATCTGTGAGCTGATCTTCGTTTGTGTTGGTCTTAATAAAAG
>NW_024615256.1:0-1234 GCF_008729295.1 Plectropomus leopardus
GAGTGCATGCAATCCAGCTCTTGCTAACACGTGCTAACGAATGTTAGAATATTCCTAAACTTGTATCGTAATTTGTCCTTTAGCTTGAAGTAGTGAATGACTTTAGGTGGCTGAATACGTTAGGCATCTCGTTTTATATATTATAAAAAAAAGCATTGATTGGATGTTTTCAAGTTCTAAAGTATGTTATGCATTTTGTAGTAATCTCACGAGTCATGGGAAAATGTCAATTTGTCACATGTAGTTAGCATTATAGCACGTGTCACACTCAAGGCCCATGGGCCGAATTCGGCCCGCCATGTCATTTAATGTGGCTCACAAGAGCTGGCATGACTGCTGCTTTTGGGGGGTGTTGTGGGGAAAACGCTTTTCTACCCGCCTAGTTTTTTATTTTTTTGTCCAACATACAGCAGTAACGGGTCTATAGTATTTTCAGCTGCTGACACAGCTGGAATGCATGCCTGACACGGTGTTACACTTCATAAGAGTGGATGCTCACATCATCTTTAGGTACAGTTATTGAAACAGTTATCATTCTTAGCGTGGACGGCCTTTCACATACCTATAATCATAATCATAGCTAGATCCAACCTCTCTGTATTTTACTGGTGAATAGGATCCACCGGTGTGTAAGATGCAATTCCGTGCACTGGTGGAGTCTAGTGACTCAGATGAGAATCCAGGTCCCTCTTTTGCTGATAGCTCAGCAGACCTACAGACACAGGAGCAGTCTGATACAGGAGAAGACGAGTATCGAGATGATCACCACCCGCCAGACAGTGATGGTGAAAGTGATTCAGAAATTGGAACTTTGTCTGAGGAGGAATCAAGTGATCTAAGAAGTGATTTTGCCAAATGGGCTGTAAAAAATAAGGCAACGCGCACGTCGGTTGATGAGCTGCTCTTGGTGTTACGTAAACATGGCCACCGGCTGCCAAAAGTTGCCAGACCTCTGTTAGGAACTCCACCTCAAATAGAAGTCAGGGATCTATGTGGGGGCCAGTTCCTCTACCTCGGTGTGGAGACGGGACTTTTAAAAATGTGCTCACAGTATCCCGATTTCTTTTCAGCAGAAAATGAGATACTGCTAAATTTCAGTGTAGATGGTGTGCCACTGCTTAAATCATCCAATGTACAAATGTGGCCCATTCTCTGTAGTGTGAAAAACTTTGAGCCATTTATCGTTGCACTGTTTTGTGGAACTGCAAAGCCAAACAGCATTACTGATTACACG
>NW_024615257.1:0-5000 GCF_008729295.1 Plectropomus leopardus
TTATTATTACCTCTGTTGTAAATAATTAATCAGTTATAGGGGCATTTTTTTCTGCAGAGTTCATGCAATTTCTGTACACTGCTTAATTATGTATTCTCTAGAGGAAAAAAAACGGATTAAATTTTGTAGTCTGAATCACAGCGTGCAGCTGGCAATATCGTTCTCTGCTGCCATCTTCTGGTTGCTTGGCAACCTGCAGCCATGTGTCGTGATGCAGCTCACACTCTCTTGTCCTCGATGTGTTTGTGTCCCTTTTTCTCTTTTTATGTGTGTCTCTGTCTCAGGCCAAGTACGTGATCGTGGCCACCCCTCCCGGTCTGAACCTGAAGATGCACTTTAACCCCGAACTGCCGCCGCTGAGGAACCAGCTGATCCACCGCGTCCCCATGGGCTCCGTCATCAAGTGCATGGTCTACTACAAAGAGAACTTCTGGAGGAAAAAGGGTACAAGCAGAGAGGAGGAAAGCTGTGGAGAATATGTCTCATTTCATCTTTTACACTCTCTGTTTTATGTGTGTGTTCATGTGTGTGTATGTGTGTTCGTGTGTGTGTGTGTGTGTGTGTGTGTGTGTGTGTGTGTGTGTGACTCCAGGTTACTGTGGCAGTATGGTGATTGAGGAGGAAGGCGCTCCCATTGGTCTGACGCTGGATGACACAAAGCCTGATGGGAGTGTACCGGCCATCATGGGGTAAATAAAGAGCTCCATCTGCCTCTCTCTAAGTGACAGAGACAATAGTATGATAACTGTGCACTACATGGCCAAAAGTATGTGGACAGATGAACATCCACGTGTCATTGTTTCATTCTAAAATGTTTCATGGGCATTAAAGAGATACTTAGGTCACAAAGTGTCCAGTTGTTTATTAGTAAGTTTTGTCATCTTATCTTGAATTTGTGACAAAAAGTTTGTTTTTCTTGCACGCTTTCATGGAAAATGGCATAATAATTTATTGATTAATTGGGGATCACGTTTAACCCTTTAAAAATGGACCTCCAGTGTTGTTGTTCGCTAGAGCATTCATTCATTCTGCAGCACATCATCACCTTACGTTACTTTACCTTAAATTCTGTGCACATGTGGTATTTTTCAGGAGTCATGCTTGTATTTCCCCGTGAAAGCCGTGGGAGAAAGCTGTTTACATCATCCTGTATTTATCAGTCTATAATGATCTTTTGGATCGATATTTTTATGTTTTGGTTTTGATTTTTGGTTTGTAAAATCTGAACAGAAAACATGTTCATTTAATACACAATTATTATTTTTTAATGACACAATTTCAATACTTATATAAGCTATTATGGCTTATTGACTTATATAACCTTTTAGATCAGGCTGTACAGATTTTAGGGATATTGAGTATTTGAAGATACTCCAAGAAATAACATCACAATAAGCAAAAATAATCAGACAATTTAAAGGGTTAAACTCCTGCAAAATGATATTAAAACATAATTTACAAGCTCTCACACATCTTGTGCATTAAAATTCAAGTCACATTTATCCAGTGTTATGCTCAGTGCTTCACAAACAAATCCGTTTTCACAGCACGCACACATGCAAAATACAAAAATTGCAAACACACAACCAGAAACACCCCGCACACATACAGCGAGGTGAAACTTTTACTGACAGTACTGTTTACACAAAGAAGCCAACAATTCCTGCATTTTATAAATCTAAGTTCTCCTTTGATGGAAAGAAAAGAGAAGAAAATAGACCCGGCTCTGCAGTGCACACACTGTGTATCTGGATTGCCTTTTGATTTGTGCAGTGTCATTTTTTGGGATAATATTTCTTTTTTCTCTCTCCTTCAGATTCATCCTCGCCCGCAAGTGCAGAAAGCTAACGACGCTGACCAAAGAGGAGAGGTGGGAGCTCGGAGGAGACGCAGCAGGTTGATGCACTCTCACAGGCTGCAGGAGACGTTTAATCCAAACTGTCCGCTTTTTTGTGTTTTAGGCTGAAGAAGATCTGTGAGATCTACTCCAGAGTGCTGGGCTCCGAAGAGGCTCTGCATGTGAGTTTGGACACAGACTAAAAACACAAAATCACACAGCTGCAGAGACGAAAACTGCGTCATTAATTCAACCGTTCATGTGTCCTCTCGTGTCCGTCAGCCGGTGCACTACGAGGAGAAGAACTGGTGTGAAGAGGAGTACTCCGGAGGCTGCTACACGGCCTACTTTCCCCCGGGAGTCCTCACCCAGTATGGAAGGTAAGTCTCTCACACACACACACACACACACACACACACACACACACACACACACACACACAGATTAAAGTGTGTACATATTGTAACCTGATTCTCAAAATCTTTACATTACTCCAAATTTATGCTTTTTTTTTTTTTTTCTTTTTTTTTTTAAAATATTTTTTTTTATTAGGGTGGAAAAACAAAAAAAATTTGCAAGAAATTGGAAAAAAAAAAGTAACAGAAATTTACCGAAAATTAAGTTAAATTGTGTTAAAACTTAAAATTAATTTGTAAAATTAATTTTAGATAGATAGATAGATAGATAGATAGTTTATTGTTATTGTATTAAAAAATACAACACATTTTGTTTGGTAGTTTCACTCCAGTAGCAGCAATAAAACAGTCTATTAATATACATATTTACACAGAAGTAATAATTATGTAAATATGATAATTGTAAATATAATTTTCTCCAGCTTTTTTCTTTTTTCCCTAGACTTTTTCCCCAAGCTTTCTGAAAAGAAGAGGAAGATTTCTCACCAAGCTGCTCATTGCCTTTTCTTCCTATTTTTTTATATAAAAGAAATCTCATCATTTTTTTGCAAAGGATTTCAAAGGTTAAAGGTTTTGTCAAAAAAGAATTTCATTTATCTTAAAAAGTTGTTTTTATAGCTGCTATTAAATCTGTTAATGATTAAAATACAGAAATAACTTGAGCTTCATAAATCAGCTGATCTATTATTGCATCTGTCCAAAGGGCAGAAAATTCCAACTTTATTTAAATGATTTATTTACACAAAACAGTGTGATTCAATAATAAAATGTATTTGTGGCTGTTTTTTTACGTAGTAGTTTTGGTCTTTGAGATTTCTTGGCAGTAAATTTAGGAAAAGGTCTGTTTTAAACTGTAATATCCAGTTAATTTTCGGTAACCTGTGATGTTTTCTGTGTTTTCGGTGTGCAGGGTGCTGAGGGAGCCGGTCGGCAGGTTGTACTTTGCGGGCACAGAGACGGCCACAGAGTGGAGCGGCTACATGGAGGGAGCAGTGCAGGCCGGAGAGAGAGCAGCCAGAGAGGTCAGAGGTCATCTCAGAAACACATAAACCAGCAGGCGAACTGATATTTAGAACATTTGAGAGCAGAGTCAGACATGTTTGCTTTCACTTTATAACGTCATCAGAAACAGGTGAATATTATTGTATTTGGATATTTCTTCATACTGGGGTCCTTAAATATTTAAACGTAAAATAAAAAGTGAATTCACTGTGTAAAATGACCTATAGTGACCTCTGTGATAATCACAGCCTCATGAAACTTAAAAAACTTTTAGAGGATTTTTGGCTTTAGTAGGCACATTAACGACTCTGCAGTCTGCAGAAGCGCTCACCATCCGGAAAAAAATGCAATTCTTACAGAAATCTCCAAATGTTAAAAGTTTTTGGAACTTAGATTTAGAAATCCTTATTGTAAATGCACATGATGCAATAAAATTTGGAGCTCTGCTTCTGATCACTGCAGTTAAAATAAATATTAAAAAAAACATCTGCGACCTATCACTCACACAGTAACCTGTTTCTCCACATAATACACACTCAAAGTAAAACACTGCAAATATAAAATAATAAAATTGCCAAGATTAAAAAGTAAAGAATTACACTGATGGCTTATTGCACTAATACATAGATAATTACATATTGATATTAAATCACAGCATAGAGTTTTCCGTTGTGCTCCTCAGTTCTTGAGTAACAAAACAGGCTTCAAGTGTAACAAATATCAACCCAAAATTTGCTGCAACAACTCATGAGACACAATCGATCATGTGAATGGCCGTCATATGCACTTCCATCATAAGTCCAAAATATACTCTACATGTTCAAAATGTGAGTACTAACAAAAAAAAAAACCAATGTTTATCACAGATTTATGAGTAGAAAAAATTGGTTGGAGAGGTTTAAGTAATATGTTACATTTTTTAAATATACCTATGTATAATTTGCATTCTTGCCAAAAAGTTAGACTGATACCACTTTCATATTTGATTTAAGGTTACAACCAGCAGCCTCTGAAATAACAAATATTCCCGTGTGCTGCAATATAACTTAATATATGTCAAAGTCTGTGCATACAGCATTGATTATCCTTCCTGTATCTGTGGTGCCGCTGAAGCTGCACACAGACACAGAGGTAATCAACGCTCCTGCTCACAAATGAACTCCCTCTGCTTCCTCCAGCACTGGTTTAGTTTCATGCAGATTTTTTGGGGGAGTCTGCAGATTTGTTGCAGGGAAATATCACTAAATTCAATGCTGGAATATAAAAATCTTGATGTGAGTGTCCTGACTGCTGTGTTCTGCTGCAGGTCTTGTGTGCAATGAATAAAATCCCCCCGAGTCAGATCTGGCAGACGGAGCCCGAGTCGATGGTGAGGAAACTCCTTCCGAATATTCACCCTTTGAAACGTGGATCAACATAACTTCTCTTGTGCTGCATTCACACACATTTCACAAGTATTTAAAACTTTTAACCCCTGAGCAAAGTGGTTTAATTTCTTTCATAATTAAAGGAAAAAAACACAATGTGTAACTTGGCAGCACCATTCCAAAACTGAAATGTCTTCAAATTACAAAAAATAAGTCGATTTGGAAAATTATTTTTTAAATAGCATAGTGGAAAATGTCCATAGAACTATATTAATAGTAATCATAATGAAATATTAAAAAGAAAAATAGAATTAGCATTTATAAGCACCTTTTTAAGGTTATTTCCTTGTTGATGTTTTATTTTTATAAACTTTACCA
>NW_024615258.1:0-1405 GCF_008729295.1 Plectropomus leopardus
GTCATGATGATGATGGTGATAATGATGACGATGATGATGACAGTGATTATGGTGATGATGATGGTGATAATGGTGATGGTGATGGTCATGATGATGATGGTGATAATGATGACGATGATGATGACAGTGATGATGGTGATGATGATGGTTACGGTGATGATGATGGTTACGGTGATGGTGATGATGATGGTCATGATGATGACGATGATGATGACAGTGATGATGGTGATGATGATGGTCATGATGATGATGGTGATAATGATGACGATGATGATGACAGTGATGATGGTGATGATGATGGTGATAATGGTGATGGTGATGGTCATGATGATGACAGTGATGATGGTGATAATGGTGATGGTGATGGTCATGATGATGGGGTCCAGCTGGAGTCTGCCAGTAGATGATGAATCACGGTCTGAATCCTTCGTCTGTTTTCTCCTTAAAAAGATGTTGAGTGGGCAGACACACACACAAGCACACACGCACACACACACACAGTAACACACACACACACACACACACACACACAGTAACACACACACACACACACACACACACACACACAGTAACACACACACACACACACACACACTGTAACACACGCGCGCACACACACACACACACACACACACACACACACACACTGTTTATGGCTTCTTCAGACTATATTTAATCTCCGCTGAGACGTTTCAGAACTTTACAGCAGCCTCCATTTTTCATCTCTGAGTCTCTTCCTTCTCTCTGTTTTCTGTTTCACATTTTAAACTTTCAACTTCGTATATAAATCTTTATTAATAATTACATGTACTCATCTTCTCTGTATCTTGTGTTAAAATCAGACTCTGTGGTTCTAACTGAAGCATCGTTTCACATTGTTGCAGCCTGCAGTGAACATAATAAAATCAGCAGCAACTCCCAAAAAATGTCAATAAGACTAAAGTTAGAAAGGATCAATGTGCATAATCAAAAAAAGACACAGCAGCTGTGCAAGCAGCAGGGAGGATCTCTGATATCTCTACCTTTAAAAATAAAAACCTATAAACAATACTTTTAAAGAACAAGTAAGCATTATTGTGACAAAAAGTGAAACACAATTCCGAAGTGTGTTTCACTTTTTTCGTGTTTAAATACACAACAGTAAAACAGTAGTAAATGTAATTCAGGGGACATGCTGACATTTGTGACTAAAAGTGATTCCAACAGAATTCTGCATCTCAGCGCTCCTGTCCGCTCATATGAGGTAGAAAAAATCACGTCTATACATATTGATAATTAAAGTGAGCACGCAGATCAATAAGCTGTGAGGAGGATAATAATGTTTGGATTACAGGCTAAGATAAGATCTCTGACCTTCAGAATAAAAGCACCAGTGGATTAAGAGAGTTTAAACTTAAATATAATA
>NW_024615259.1:0-1262 GCF_008729295.1 Plectropomus leopardus
TTTTATTTCAGACTGTTGATGTTTTATTTCAGACTGTTGATGTTTTATTTGATGTGATAAAATAGTTGATTCCCCAAACAACGGCTGATGAATGGCGTCACTTTCAACATTGCTGCTGTGAAGGATTGTGTGACGTTATTCTGTCCGTCCTCTGGTAAAGGACGGTCCAGCGTGTCCTCTGTCCTCTGGTAAAGGATAGTCCAGCGTGTCGTCTGTCCTGTATTTCCTGTCTTCATGTCAGGAGAATCCAACCAGCTCCCAAACTTCAGCTAATTTCAAAGACTTTTACTTTGTCAAATTTGCTGAGAGGAAGTGTTGTGTCAACTGACAGGAAGTGGTGTGTTTTATTGACTTGACAAGATAATGAGGTGTGTGTGTGACAAAGTCCAAACTGCAGCTCCGCTATTCTCAGTGTGAGTTTGGATCAACATGGAGGAGCAGAAGAAGAAGAAGATTCTGTGTGTCGGTCTTGTTTGTCTCGACATCATCAGCGTGGTCGACAAATACCCAGAAGAAGACAGCGACTCCAGGTTAGCACACAGGCTAATGTTAACATACAGTATAGAGTCAGCACACAGGCTAATGTTAACACAGGTTAATATTAGCACACAGGCTAATATTAACACAGGCTAATGTTAACACAGGCTAATGTTAGCACACAGGCTAATGTTAACACAGGTTAATGTTAGCACACAGGCTAATATTAACACAGGCTAATGTTAACACAGGCTAATGTTAGCACACAGGCTAATGTTAACACAGGTTAATGTTAACACAGGCTAATGTTAGCACACAGGCTAATGTTAACACAGGCTAATGTTAACACAGGCTAATGTTAGCACACAGGCTAATGTTAACACAGGCTAATGTTAACACAGGCTAATGTTAACACAGGTTAATGTTAGCACACAGGCTAATGTTAACACAGGCTAATGTTAACACAGGTTAATGTTAGTGTGACCTCTGCGTGGTGTGTCCTCTTTTGAATAAATGTCCGGAGCTGATCTGGGTTGTCACAGTTCAGGTTTATTTTCTTTCTCTGCAGTCTGCAGTCAAAACATGGACACAGCAAATCACCGTCAACTGTGGACACAGCACATGCGCTCTCTGGAAAGACAGCACACGTACCGTTTTAGCTAGCAATGCGCAGGGATAATAATTCTTCCTTTACCAACAATAAAACACCCGAAAACCCACAGCCAACTCAATAAAAATATAGCGAAATGAACCTTAAACAATTAATAACAAACAAAATACAGCCA